>NW_010404100.1:10089-51419 GCF_000710305.1 Buceros rhinoceros silvestris | reverse complement strand
AAGTAACAGCTTACTTTAACTAAAAGGGTCATCCTGCCCCCTGTATTCTCCACCACTTGCAGCTGCACAGGCCTGCCCCCTCCTTTACCCATGTTCCAGGAATGGTGCGAATGCTCGCAGTCCAGATTTGTCTTGCTGGACAAGTTTTTCAGACATGTTAATGATTTGACTCATGTCCCTCACATGTTAAATAGTGCAAGAGCCAGTGGGGGGAAGCAGTCAAGACGTATGACTGGAAGCAGGCGAGGCAAAGAGCTAGAGACAGAATCACCACCGTATTTTTCATAAGCAGAAAGCTGACTGTCATCCCCAGAAGCTACCATCCACTCCGGGGTGGGTCCTAAAACTATGAGCCCCAAAACCATGCCACTCTTAAACACAAGGTCCCAAAAACCTCCTGCAACCTCCTGTTTCATCTCCAGCAAGCACTAAAATGTTTTATTGAAATGTATTTTCCAAAGGAAGGTGAGGCTTTATTTTAATTAAAGGTAATTTTCTGTAATAATATATAACTTAATTTCCCAGGAAAAAAAATTGTAGGAGGAAGATTCTGATGGACAAAAAAGGGGAAATATTTATGTTTTCTGCATCTGAAAACAGCAAGCATTTTGATTATGAATCACCAGAATTTAACTTTGCCCAGTCCCTAGACTGTAGGCCTCATAGGCTAACATTTTGACTCTGTCCCCTTCCATATTATCATCCATTCATCTGGCTTCTACTATTTCTTGTTTACTTGGTAAAACTGTTCTTTCCTTTCCCTTTTTGCGGCCTCAGCCGAGCCTCACTCCGCCGTTTCTCCTCAAAACACAATCCCAGCTGGATGCCATTTTGCCTGTCCTCTGATTCTACTTTGGGGGCCAGCAAGAAACCTCATGCCCCCGAAGGCTCAGTCTGACCAGTTCATATCTAAGCCTCTGCTGGGATACCTCTACTGCTCCTCCAGTAGTAGCTACAGACGCTGCAGAATGGCGTGGAGTGAGAAGATTTTTGTCATGTTTCACCGGCCTGTTTTCAATTATAAAGTGGGTCACAAGTTATTCCCAGAAAGCACGCAAGCTCAAGCAATGAAAAACTTTGGATAGTGACAAAAGAAGTGAAACTCTGTAGATCAATTCTTTCATTTTTCATTTAAAAAAGAAAACAAATGGTAGAAATGGCAAGGGGAAGAGATCATGTGCAGGTGGAGCACACTAACATAGGAGGCTGCAATCAATGGGAACTTGGGCTTAGTCCCAGCTCAGACCATGTGCATTTCGATCTTTGAGCTCTTGGACCATTTCCTAATTAGAGAGCAAGTGACACACTGTGGAATTATTTAACCCTTTGGTAGTGCCTCAGGAGGTATAGCAAATGCCAGAAAAGACTCTGGGGACGTGTCTAAACCCTGGAGGCCACATCTGACTACAGGCTCCAAACGCCTTAGTGAAACAACTTCTGTCAGCCCCTCACTCTTCATGGCGCTCTACACAGAAAGCTCAGGCTTACAACTACTCCTTCCTGCACTGGTGAACGATTGCTGGGATCTCCCTCTAGTCTACCAGCTCCCCACTGGAATGCGCCTCTCTTCGAGGCTTGGCATGTCTCCTGCAAGCTCATCAGAGCCACACCAAGGATCAGATCAAACAGTTACCTGCCCGGAACTAACAGTGAAAATAGTGCCACATTACACACACACAGACTTGCTTCTCTACTTCACTTGCTTCACTCTTCACACAGGAGTAAAAGAGCAGCAGACTATTTAAAATTAAGTGTAACCAAAAATACAAACATTATTACACGCTAGAAGCAGCGTAGAAAGAAACAAAGCCTTATATAGCTGGTGTACATCAACAGCTACCATATTATTTCTGTCCCATCTGACTGTCACTGGTGTTCTAGTTAGATCTGGACTAGTGATTTCAACTTTTTTACCACTCTGTAAAGGGGTAATATTATATCTTACCTGCTTCACAGAAGTACTGTGAGGATACATTTACAGTGCTTTGAAGTTCTCACTGAGGACATCTGGGACATATGCTGTGTTACTACTTTCATTACTGATTTGAGAAATACATCCTCTGAAAGCCAATAAGCAGAATAACTACTTTGGCAGGGTCAGTTTTGTTTAAAATTTCTGGCCACCTCTAAGGTCGCTCACTCCAAACATATCACAAATACACTAATAAAAGGAGAGGCACCTCTGAAAATATATGCAGAGTGCATAAACATTAACTATGGGGTTGTAGAGCACAGTAAACCTACAAACTTAAATTCTGTCTCTGAAAGTTTCTATTTTCCTTGAGTCCCATGCCCTGGTGAGAGGTGATTCACGAGCCCCAATGGCCACAGAGCTCGGAGAAGGCCTTTCAAGTACAAACTGCTCTTTACACATCTTTCATTTGCCATTCAGGCGTGCACTACCTTACTTGCAGACTAAAGGCCTCAGTTTCCCACCTCACCTGGCAGTCTGGAGGTCTGAGGCTTTTTGAGCCTCAAGGTTTGTCTACACTGCACTGTGACAGCAAGGTAACAAGAAATACCAAAGCTAGCTCTAAAATAGCTGTCTAGTACATGTGCTGCTGAAGTCTTAGAGAACTCAGTCAAGAAGCAAAGCAAATTAGCCCGTCTTGGACATCATACTCCCATAACTGGGCTTCTATACCCCAGCTGGCTATAAGCTGCTTTAAGCTGTGCTATACTACACTACAGGCATTTCTCTACTGAATTTTGTGAATGCATCTAAACAGAACATCCAAAATCCACTGGTTTTCAGGCAGGATTCATGCAATTCTAGTGGTATTTTTCAAGCAATGCTGAAACATCCCTTAGCTATCACTAGCTTTAGAGTTCACAAAAGTATTTCAGAAGGACAAGTGTTTTGGCTTTGAAGCAGACCTACATTCAGAGTGTCAGGTACTTCCAAAAAAAAAAAAAAGCCACTGACACCAGCAGCATACACATCCACCCTAATTTCACATTAAAAGATGGCTTGTTCCCAAGGAATGCTTTTCTAGAAGACAGTATAAACATTTCTAGCAGTATCTTTGGAGCAGACAAAATGGTATGAAAAAACACTCCATCTCCCTTTATTAGGTATGGCCCTTGCAATAAAGAAAAAAGAAATTGCTTCCCCAGCTCCTCACACTTTTCTGTGGCTGAGATGCCCCTGCTCACACAGAAGAACTCAAGGGAGATATTCAAAAGAACTCTTTTGTGAAGACCTTGCGTTATACAACAAATAGATATGAGTAATTAGAAGATTGCCTTCAAGATAGCAGTGGCTCCTGCTCCCATATAATTCCTATCCATCTTGAACCCAGCAGTAAATATCCCACTTGCTTCCTTGGCACAGAACCAAATACCCGCATCAAGAGCGAAGAATGTTCAGAGACCAGGATGTATTTGCCCATCACAGGAAAAATGAGCACTGCAGTGACCTTGGTTCAAAGAAAGCAGCTTAATATGTGTCTTCCTTTTAAGCATATGAGAACTCCTGCTGATTTCAGTCACATCAATGAGGTCAGCCATGGATTTATCCAGGAACTAAAAGGAATTAACTCCTTTCATACACGCACGCTTACCCTGAATAATGGCCAGAGTGGTCTGCGCCTCACGGTGCAGATGTGATTTGTCCCTCCCCACTCCCAATGTAGATCAATGGTTTACCTCTCCTTGAATGAGACTACCCATGTGTTTTATGTTGTCTGCCTACTTGCTGAATCAGAGTTAGAGGGATACCAAGAAAAATGCTATACTCAGCTTATTCTTACATTTCCTTTCCACCCAGCAAGCCTTGAGAAAGTGTGCTAGTTACCCAGCGTGTGGAAACAAATAATTAAAGCACTTGAAATAGAACTGCAGAAGCACAACAAAGGTGAGAATCATTCACTTAAACGAACAAATGCTTTTAAAAGATGGTGGTGTGTACTTACAGAAGCCCACAAGCAAACATGACAGTCCAAGTTTTCAGTATCCTCATATAACAGGCTACTAAGAGGGAATTTTGATGAATTCCAGGTGTTCCCAAGTCAGGTTCCTGCTCATTACCCATTCCGCTAAAAAATAGGGTCACACTAGTTCTCAAGCAAAGTTCTGTTATAGAAGTATTCTGAACAATAGGAGAGGGAAAGCAGACCTTAATATCACAAGATATTACAAACTTTAGCCATGCAGGAGAAGCCAATTAAAATATGTAAGTCCCCTGATCCAAGCAGCACATGGCTAAAGCTGTCATGTAATCAGAACCAATCCAACCCCATGTCTGGATTTAATTATGTCACGCCATTCTACAGCAGCCTAAGAAAACCGAACTGGGGGTCAAAATAATCCCAGAGTAGTTCTTCAGTCAATAACACATATAAAAACCTGAACAAAAATGGGTAACAGACAATATGAGCAGACTGAGTATGTAAAGGCTCTTATTAAAGGCAAGAACAACAAAGAAGTCTACAGACAAATGGCTGACTGCAGAGTGAAAGCACCAGAGCTATCACACATTCCTGCATAGCCTATAAAATTCAAGCAAACTTACTAAACCAATGCATACTGAAAGAATGGAGTTCTGTTCAACACGCTCTCACTGATTTGAAAAGAAATGGAATTCACGGAATGCTAAAAGGCTTCAGAAATATGTATTTTGTTATGAGTTCTGCATGCATTTTAAAAAAAATTCTCCATAAGAAAATATTTGTATGACATTGTAAGTTTATATAGCAACTCTAAGTTATGGGGAAAAAAATCTACATGACAAACTTGCAATTAATATGGAAGTACAAAGGACATGACTGAGAATTAAACATGACATTTAATTTTTTATTCAATGAGTCTAACTAAATCATATATTTTCATTTGCAAACAAAAGTGTCCAGATAGATTTCTTGCAAATGTTAACTGGTAAGTCTTTTGAAATATTACCCAGCCAGCAGAGAAGTTTGGGGGTATTATATATCCTGTCCCAAGCAAATAAATAAGGAAAAATGTATAAGCAAAAGCAAAACCAATGCAATCTAAATTAGTAAAGGTTTTCTGAAGATACATAGACTGAAATAAAATTAAAAAAATCTCTATAAGCTGGATCCAGCATCACTATGATATTTTTATAGTAATATGGAATCAGTTCCATCTCAGTCTGCTTTTTGCTGGTTTTTTTTAACTGCCATTATAAAAAAAAAAAACAAAACAACACTTCTTTCAAGCATTCAGTCATCTTATTGCTGGAAAAGTGATGAATATGCTGCCTCATTCCTTGAGCAAGGACTCCCTGATTTCTGTTAAAACAGTCGCAGCTGCCTGACTGCAGCCACTAGGGCCTTTGTGTTGACCCCGTCTACGACATGGATTAAATTATAGCTTGCACGCTGTGATTCTGTTTGTATGCAAGGAACAAAATCTGTTGCGAGGCAATATTGCATAGAACCCAGTGTCTGGATGAACAGCAGGCCCTGAAAATGTCTGTGCATTCGCCTGTGCTTTTCTGCGTGCTTGTCGAGATCAGCCATGTGGCACATTTAAAGGAGACTTCTTGCTTTGAAAGGGTTGTTGTTTGCTCTTGGGTGCTTTCTGGCTCAAACTCGGGCTGAAAGAGACCTCACAGAAGGGGGCAATGATAATTGCAATGTAATTGCTAAAATTAAGCAGTTGCTTGGATTAATGCAGTTAAAGTTGTATTTCTTGGGCATTTTAAGGACAGGTTAAAGACAGCAAAAAGCAACAATCAGCCAGCAAGGAAGCTTATCTTGAAGTCAGTCCCACTGGCACCCTTAGATACAATGATGCCTAAAAGAAACACACGTGAGCCCCTTGATATTCCAGAGGATTTAAGAGCAGTAATGCGTACAATTCAGAGTAACAGGACACAGGCACTCTGTAAAGGAAATATTCTGCAGATTCTAAAATCTTTTTAATTTTTGAATAAGGGGAAAAGTTAAATTTTCCCAGTAGCATTTCAAAAAACTGAAACAGAAGATGTATGGAACAATATTTTTTCCTTTCAACTTCCTTCCTCACTCACAGTAATCTCAGCCTCTACAGCAAGTTCCAATACCACTTTTTGAAGAGGAAGAACCCACAGAGATATTTAATACCATCCTCAACAGAATGAATTACCATTCAGATTTTTTCTAAGGAATCTTGTAACAGCTATACTTGGGAACCTCCTTGCTACATGGAGGTACTGAATGCCACGATGTGTGCCCAAAGCGGCATTTTGTTGTTATTAACACATTTTGATAGTATCGTCTGTATGTATGGTAATTTCATATTTCCCCATTAAGTGACCCTGCTTTCAGCAGTGAATAGATTGACTTTCTTTGGTGGTGGGAGTAAAGTTTTGCATGCTAGATGTCTACCTTGTTAAAAAATTCAGCCAGAATCACTGAGTTATTTCTGAGAACAAGACTAAGAAATATGAGATTGCTTTGCAACATAAAAATTCTGGTGCCTTTGTCTGAGGACCATTAAAATGCTCTGCTTTATAGTAGGAGCCTGAATACTAAACAACAGGGAGAGGCTTTTTTCCAGAGAATATGGGTTTTTTAAAGCACATGAATATGTACACACCTTCACTGTGTCCTGATGCGTACTTACTTGGGAATGAATTTTTGAGATGATATAGACGGCTTGCTTTCTTTTTGTCCTTTCCTAGTGTCCTTTCCTCATAGAGCCAGATGCCCAGGACCATGTCCGGTCAAGTTTTGAATATCTCCGAGGATAGAGATCCTACAACATCTCTGGGCAAACTCTGCCAGTGCTCACTCTCACAGTGAAAAAACTGTTTCCCGACGTTCAGAGGGCACGTCCTGTGTTTCAGTGTGTGCATATTGTCTCTTGCTCTGGTCTCTCTGACCAGGCCTCTGAAAAGAGCCTGACTGTCCTCTTTACACTCTCCCTTCAGGTATTTGTACACTTTGACGAGATCCTCCGCAAGCCTTCTCTTCTCCAAGCTGAACAGTTCCAGCTCTCTTAGCCTTTCCTCAGAGGACAGGCTCACGATCTTCATAGTCCCTTGCAGGACTCTCCAGTACATCCATCTCTCTCATATACTGGGCAGCCTTGAACTGGACACAGCACTCCAGCTGTGGCCTCACTAGTGCTGAGCAGAGGTGAAGGATCACCTCCCCTGACCTGCTGGTAGTACTAATGCAGCCTTCTTTGCTGGAAGGGTACTGATATTTGAAGAAAGCCTGCTTTGGGACGCTAGCTTTTGATGGCAATTAAAGACTTGTGTCCTCATTGTAAAAGACAGGTAATGG
Organism: Buceros rhinoceros silvestris; assembly: GCF_000710305.1. NCBI lineage: Eukaryota > Metazoa > Chordata > Aves > Bucerotiformes > Bucerotidae > Buceros > Buceros rhinoceros. Next base: position 44,187 of record NW_010404100.1, on the reverse strand, counting down.
GTCAAATTCCAACCGTTTCTCTTCTCCATCTACAATCCACTATAAGATCTACAATTTATAAGAATAACACACACCTAGATTTGGGCACAAAATATTTGGTCAAAAAGAATGGAACAAAACTCTAGAAGAGATTAAGTGAGACCAACAATGCTCGCATTTCTTTTGTGAAAAGTTCTTTTTTATCTATTCGTAATACCTATTTCTCCTCTTCTATGTAGTACACCTCAACCAATAACTACAAAGAGAAGATGATAACATGTAAAGAGATAAAAATAGAAACCTCATTCAGGTAACTATTTTGTTCAAGGAAATAAAAAAAAAAAAAATCAAATACTCTGTAAAGTCCTCTAGAGATATCAGTACTGCAGTCAACTTTACATAAAGCATTGCATCAGAGGCGACCTTAAGTGTAAACCTTGCAGCAGAGAAAGATATTAAACAAGACACATCAAACCCAGTTCAACAAAAGAGGACAGATTAAATTGACAAGGCACTGAAGGAAATGCTCTGGTATGAGGATAAATATTCCCATGAGCTGCGCTCTCAGAAGATAGTACCTTTATGTATTGCCCTACAAAAATTCCCCAACATGAAATACTGCTCTTTTTATTGCATATTGTACCAACACTAATTCCTCACTGTCAGGGCTGTTTGTTCCCTATTTAGAGCTATGTTGGCCAGCTTCAGGACCTCATGGTGGTCAAGAAGCGGGCTTTGCAGGTGAGCAATGCTGGACCAAGCAAAGCCAGTGGAATCTGTTCAGTGAATGAAGCCAAGTGAATGGAAAAAAGAGACTTCCCTGTCACTGTATTTCTCCAAGTTGGCTCTTAATGAGATCATATTTTGTCTATAGCAAATAAAATGGCAAACAATTGTCAGTAGCAACAATTAAGCCATTCACTGTGCCTTTTGGAAAATGATGCATGGAGTTTCTTGTACCATCCACACCCCAGCTGCACTCTTTGTCAATTCCTCCTTCATGAAAGTTGTGTTATTTGAGCATCTGTTCTGAATCAGTAGATAAACAAACCACCATAGACTTTTGTCCACATACCCACTGACAAACAGTCCTGTAAAGAGACAGCAATCTCTTGACCTAGAGAATTGCACTGTCAGTGTGATAGGCAGCCCTACACCCACTTTTAGTTTCCATACCTGATTAAACCAATCAGTTGAAGGCCTCACTTGAGCTTCTTTTATTAACACCTTTATTTAGGTAGTTCACCAGAAGTGATGTTGTGTCACTCATTACTCTGGCAACACTCCAACTTTCTCAGTGACAAACGGAGAGGAAGTATATTTACAGGAAAAGGCTTTCCAGAAGATAGGGTCAGAGTACTGTGGGGTCTCTGCTGCTAAAGGATCTGAGCAATCTTTTCCCAGCTCCATAAATCAGGGCTGCATTTTCTATGGCTAGTTAGCTGAGGATCAAGGACCATCAAAGAGCTTTCTTCTTACTGCCCTCCACAGCACTTGCAATCAGGTGAGGTCATCTCTGTGTTTAATTGCTCTCACAGCTTCAAGAATAAAGCAAAGCAAAACCTTTCAGAAAACATGTTAAGGACAGAACCATTTTTAAAAAGCATTACCCTAAGTCAATGATGTGGCTTTCTGTTGCCCCAAGAGGATAAACTCACACTTCCCAAGAAATAAAAATAACTGTTTTATATGGTGGTCCTCCCTTACTTACACTCCCTAATGCTGACCAAGAAATTACTGTTTCTGGAAAAAGGAATTAGGTGCACTTATTATTTCAGTGCATGAACAAACAAGGTCAGAACGAAAGCAAACCATCACGAGTCTCCTAAAAATTACAATGAAAATAATGACTTCTTTTCTCATCAATAATTATTGATTTCTAGCAGACCTCCAATGTCCATAGCACGGTGTTCATTATAAGCACTATACAAATCTATCCAATGTTATATGCTTCAACCTGTTAACCCTCAACACGCTCTCACAAAAGCAAAAAAAAAGCTGCTGAACAAATTATCTGTTTCTCATTTTAAATTGCACAATCTTAATTTTATAGAGAAAAAGATTACTTTGGCTACTCGAAACAGCAGGAACACTAACAGCTGGAAGCCCCTTTGTGGCAAAATTTTGCCACAAGACTAAGCAGTGAGAGTTACATTCACTTGTAGGATGGCTACATCTGGGCCCAAAGTTAATATGTGTATCGCCCTGAGAACTTCAAACATGCTATAGTAATTTGGGTGTTAGTTCATCTAATTCTTTAATCAATTTTCAGCCTCATTGCTGCACTTTTACATAGCAATTACCTAATGCCTCAGCATTAACTAATGACTAATTTAAAATCTGTCTGAGGGCTACACACACTAACAAATTGTAACAAGCTATGGATTCAGATATATCAGTAGGGTGACACTCAGAATGTCAAGGCAATTGATCTCAACCTCCTCTTTCAGAAACCTAGGAGGAGCTACTTCTCTGCATTCTGCCAAGACAGAACCCAAGACACATATCCCAGGGAGCCTATTTCCCCCCAAAGAAGAATAGAAGCTGGTTCACTACAATGCATTCAACAGAGGTAGCTAGATCACTTTCAGTCTGTAGACCCTCTCAGTTCTTAAAAAGGGCGTGAGTGAATTCCCACTGAATTGAAGGGGAAGGGGGAAACAGAACAGAAAAAGCATTTAACATTTTTTTAATGACTCCCCCAAGCATGTAAAAGAGACTCAAAAGTACTGAAGCCTTTCTATTAGGACTACCCATCTTTCTAAAAGACAAACAAGCTGCAGTGATTTGGTTATTTCTGATTTACTGTCTTTAAAATTAGGTCATTACTTCTAGGAATGCTTTGAAATACATGAATGATAGTACAGGATTTCAGAATGCTCTTAACTGTAATCCATACCACTCCTGGGAATAAATCATTTTGCCTTTGACCTTCTAGGTTATACATTTAGGAATCATATTATTGTCTCATAAAAAAAGAGGTACTTGTGTTAATATTACTGAACTAATGAGTTCCCCCAAATCCTTTCGAAGTACTAGCTTTAAATTAGATTGATAAACTATTGCTTTATCCATCCAGATCAAGTTGGATTTATGACTAATTGCATGCTTGCAAATACTCTTTCAGACTGTTCTATTCATTGTTCTCTGTATGGAAAAAAAAAAAAAGACATTTGATGAATACAATAGCCCTTCGTGTCTGGCATGCTTTAGGGAAGGGACAACAATGCCACGGTCATAACATACTTAAATTTTGGCTGACACCAATGCCCACCATTGGTTTTTTAATATGTCACCATGGTTATACGAGTTGCAGTGTCAATGCAAAAAGAGATACTATTGCCAAGTATAGTTTCAAACTGAAATTTAAAAATTCCAGGAAATTCAAAGTATTGTATCTTTCCAACTGCAACTTGGCCCTTTGGGATCCTTTACAATTTTTTTTCCTGCACATACAACTAGGTTTAATAAATAAAAGTGGCACTTAGAAATCATAGTGGTTTGCACAATAAAAATTTCCAGAAATAATAATTATGCAATTCTGCTTAGTTGCGTAAGTTCCATTGCTCAGTGAAGTTATAGTTTGTATTCACATGCTAAAGCCTTGCCTCATGAAGGATGGTCTGAGGAATGTACAAACTGAATAAATTAAATACCTTCAGAATGCAGTGGTTTATTATAGCAAGACTTTAAACCAGAGAGTTGCTCTGACTGATTTCAGACGGCAGATTCAGTCCTAGTTTACAAGTATAAAAACTACTGCATACCTTACACCATACTGTTTAAACAAAAGACAGCAGAAAAGGTGATGTTAACAGATGTGGGACTTCTGAAAGCTACTTGTAAGAGATAAGGAGCAGAGAGATGGGGAAAACTGGTCTTACAGAAAATACGGATGAAGACTCTCATCCTGTATTACGATCTCCACTGTCCACCTGCCCAAATCACAGTACATGTTCTATGATGAGTCTATTACCATCTGATGGTCATGTGTCATGTTGCTGTTCTTTCATGTCAATAATTAACATCGAAATTTAGATCCTGTAAATAACCACAGATAAACAGGCTTCATTAAACTTCATAATGAATATGATCACCTTAGTAATTAAGTTTATCATGAGCCTAAACTTAGTGATTGACAATAGTTCTTAATGATTTTAAGGGGAATCTTCATCCGTGGTCCACAACTATTTTGTAATTATAGTTATGTTTCGGTCAGTTGAGTTAATTTCAATTAATACACTTCATTAACTTATAGCTAAACATTAACAGCCGAAGGGACATACTCCAAGTGAATCAGTAAGACAGCTCTGAAATAAGGTCACAGTAACTGTATGTCATTTTCTTATTTTAATTACAAGCAATTTCAAGCCCATGTTTAGGCAAACTCTGGTATGCTGATGACCAGTTCAGTTGTAACATACTACTAACATGTATTCTGAATTCAGATACACAAGAAAAGTGGTAACTGTATGATAAAGGAGTTTTGCTTTATTTTTAAAATAGCTTGCACACAATCTGGGGCCAAGGATTACCTTCTGTTTCTATACAGAACTTAGCTCAATGACCCCCAAAACAAGAGTGTTCCTCGGTACTACAGAAATAGGGAAGAGTAATAATAACATAAATGCAGAATAAAATGACAATGCCATTGGTGCAAGTCAAAATTTCACATCAGGTGTAATGACTGATGTTTAATGAACTGATCTGACACTGCACAGGTTCTTAGGAGACAACCAAGCCCTGTGTAACTCGATTTAAAAGAAATTACAGCTGCTGGTAAGTATATTCAGTTCTTTTCCTAAGATTTTTTCTTCATGCAAAGCCCACAGAAAACAGCAGCTTCTCTATTTTAGTTTTAATTTAACATTATCAAGATTGTGCCTACATGTTCTTGGATGTTTGATCTTCAAACATCCAAAACTCTGTGTTATGATATGTTACATTAATTGGTACTCCTCAACTAGGTAAGAATAATATCTTTCTTCCAAACAGATATTTAAATCACAGAAATGCTTGTGGCAAAGCAGAAAGAAATGTGATGACAGAAGGGAGGGAGGAAGGCAGGGAAGAAGGAAGATTAATTTCTGTAAGGTGTTTATGGGAATTCATCATTACCTACTTCATTAGCCTTGTAGTTCTTCTTGCAGGGAATTAGGAGAAAGAAGGAGTGATCATGTAATACTGACTGAAAAGACCAACATGGAGATTTAGTCTTTCCTATGACCGCAGAAGAGAGAAGGCAGTCATGGAATGCAGTATTCCCAGTTTTAAAGGGCAGGGGGTACGGGACACACTTCCTCTAGGAGTAGAAGTGAAGAACACTAAAACACATTATAAATAGTTGCTTGCTTGTAGTAAAAGAGAAAAAATTTGGACTGCCACAGAACTTCTGTCTTAAAAGGAAAGAAATACCAGAAAGGAGTATATTTCTTTTCAGCATCTTGATAAGTAACAATGGATTTGGTACCATTAAATCTGGCCATTAACTGCTTCTCAGGGGTTACCTGTGTTGGCAGCTCACCCTGCTCTTTGCATGGAGAATTCTGAGAATTCTCTGGAATCGTGGCGAGTTGCAAACTGGCCAGACAAGACTGGTTTGGTGCAGTCACTTGCGTACCCTTTCTCATTGTTCAAGAGAGGTCAACTACAAGGGGAACAGGTTAGTTCCCTGATCGACCGTGCACACTTCCCTACATGCCAGGGTAAAGGATCAGGCAGTTTCATGTCTCCCAGAAATATTTATGTGGCAGGGGAAAAATCAACAAGGCAGGCAATCACAGTGTCACTGCTCTGTTTACCGAGGGTAAAGGTGTCTCAGAAGCTGACACGCCAGCAATCATAGTAACGCTCACACCTCAGTGCCTTCACAGAAAGTTACAAAGCATTGACGCATGTAATAGCAAATGAGGTTCCAGCTCACTGCAGGGGTTTGATATTCAGTGAGTGTACACCTAAAAAGTCCGTGCTCATGCTATCAGAATTTCAGCATCCTGCTGCACATCAATCATCTTTGCTTAGGCTTCATCAGGATCCATTTACATTGCAGATAAGAGATTGGGAGGAAAACCAACATATGGTGCAAAGAGCAAAAAAAATTAAAAAACAACACATAAAGCTGCTTTTCTGGACACTTGTCAGGAAGATGACTGAGAAAATTTTAAATAAAACACCTCTGAAATTTTCCATCTATGTCCCAAATCTTCCCAGAAGAACTTCTGAAATTATTCAGGACATACATGAATAATTTCTGTACATTTTAGAGACTTAGGCAGGTGCTTCCAATGTTTAATCCCAGCAAGCGGTGGATTAAGTGCCTTTAGCTGAAAGCCTACCAGCTGACAACCCTTCCTCGTACACATGGCATTTGATGTCTGCCATTTTAATATTTTGACATTTTTGTGAAAGACATTGTCCTGAAAGGTCACCACTTGTCTCAGCAGTTGGCTGGCTGCCACTCGGGCTTGGGAAGCTTAGCTCCACAGTTGTCATAAAAAAATGACCATTTTCACAGCGAAGTTTCAGGGAAGCTATGAATTTCTAACTGCATGAGGGAAAAAAAGGAGACAAGAGGAAGGAAAGGAAGCTCCAAAATCACCTTTCGCTTGCTACATGAAGACAGACATTTCTACGCATGCACCTGTAAGATGAGGCTGAAGTATTGCAAAAGCAGCTTATAAACAACAGATTGGCCAAGCATACCTGTGTTATAGCAGTATCACGAAGGGGTTATACCATGAATATGTTCAGCTCTCTATGTACAGCAAATAACACAACATACGTAGCCCCTCCCTAGTCACTCAATGCCAGTCACCTGTTAACTGTGATAATTGACATTTTCACACAGCCCATAAAAAGCTTACAGTACCGCAATGGCTCCTAAGAAATAACAAAACCTGTAAATAAAGCAAGAAATGCTACATGGTAACACAAACAAACCGGCTACAGCCTGCATTTCTTATGCAATTATCTGACATTTATACTTGGTGCTGATCACGGGCTGTTTTCAATAAGCAGATTTCATCCACGGCACAGTAAGAACTCACTAGCCATAAACTCAACAGGACAATGGCACTACAGAAGATTTTAATTAAGGAGTATAAAAACCAAGATGCTGTTGTGCTACGAGACCAAAAAACACTAACAAACACCAATTCCCTTTCTTACAGTATCACCACAACACTGAGAAACCTTCCACTCTGCTGCTTCCCAACCACCTTACTATCCTGCCTTCATACCACACAGCCGATAAAGATACTCTTCACGTACAGACAGAGTGAGATTGGTGATAAACATGCGTTGCTCACCGTGCTACGTTCATTGTTCTTATCAGGCCAGATGCAGACTTACTGGTGCCCCTTATGATGACTATTTCTTTGCGCTTCTGATAATAAGGTACCGTCGAGTTTCTTAATGAGAAGTCCAGGTCTGTATTTACGGATTTTTGAAGAAAAGATTCCAGGTGAAAAATACCATGGCAGATTTCCCTCCTACGCGTCTCACAAATCGTCTATTACTGCTGAAGTACCTTTCTCGCTGTTTATCTAATATCTAATCTAAGCAGAAAACCATCACTCTAGAAGTACATCCTGCATTGGCTTGGCTTACCCCCTCACAGAGTGGCAAGCAGGCTTCCCGAAAATCAACAAACACAACTGCAAGCTATTTGTTCCGGAAAGCTTTCATGCATCCCTTTCCCTCAGTAGCTCTTTCACTGAAAGCCAGAACAATACTGCAGAGAAGCTTTCCCTGTCAGGATGTTCTCAGCTTTCATCTCTGCTTTTTCAAGCAGAACACTGAGGTAGAAACCCTAATTAGCAATCTGAAAGCACCACACAGGCAAGGAATACTTACATTTGCAACTGTATTTGTGATATTTGCGCACTGATCCAGTGACTGCTGATTACAAAGAAGAGAAAGAGCTTTTTAGGCTGCCTTTCAAGTCCCGCAGCAGTGAAAAGAAGGCTGCTATCTGAAAGCTACTTATTTTCTATATGCTGTGCTCTACTTGCTTCCCATGTGCATACCACACAGCTGCCAGATTTAATAACCATGTCAGCCTGCTTTCCCCATAAAGCAGCAGAGAGATGACAGGATGAAGATGAAGTAGCCAGTGCGTTAATCTGTAGTTACGGCTGCACTAAGCCCTGAACGAATGTCACAGTTCTGTTGCCCTTGATGAAAAAAACCTAAACAAATAAACACTATATGTGAAAATATGTGCAAAAGATTTCAGAAATGTTAATCCATACTTGCCTCAGTTACATTAAAGCACATTAAAGAAATTTCTCCTTTTCTCAGCTAACAAATCCTAGTACTTAATTCTTTTTTACTACATGATATTTCAGAATACATTTTTTCCTAGTAATGCATGCTTGTACCCCAAAAGAACAAACCCATTAACCGACAAATTAGTTGAGCTTCACTCCCCTCTGGTTTCTCTCTGGAAGGAACTACCCATACCTGTCTAGCTTTGACTTCTTTCAGGGAAAAAAAGTTAATAAAAAAGGGGAAAATTCTCAATTACCATTTAAGTTCTCCCACGCACAGTGGTTCCTAGGGCACGGGATTTTAGTATCTGACGTGGTCAGTTCACTGCCAAGGTGAAGCATTGCCGTACTTCCAGCTGCAGAACCAGTTCCATGTGAGTGAAGGGTGGCCAGAGTTTACATGACAAGTGCCAGTCATGCAATCAAAAACAACAAACCAAAAAGAAACCCAGAAATGTTCGGTTGAATTTGCAACAGTGCAGAGATGCGGCAGAGATCATATGACATCTGTGCGCGTCTTTTTCTCTCTCTCATTTATATTCCCTTCACTTCCCTTGGAGGCACCTGTCTCAGCGGGGAGTGGTTTCTGTGGCAACTACCGACAGTCAATTTTTCCCTTGGAGAAACTGTTACTATGGCAACCTTACATAATGTATATGGCCTATATTCTTTTTAAAAATAACCTAACACTGAAATTCTCAGTATAAAATTAGAGCTGATCAGTCTGGGGGGCAAGAAAAAAATTGCATTAGAAATGTAGGATAAAAAAACAAATGGTTTTACAAATTAAATGAGAGCATAGGGGCCACTGGCATTGCATCACTCACAAAGACAAAATAATTTGTAAATTCCAGTAAACAAGGTCTATTATTTACCATTTGTGGGAAGCAGGGAGAAAGGGAACATTTACTTTGCATCAGGTCTCAATGTAACAACCAATACACTGCATCTTACACAGTGAAGTTTCTTCTGTGTTTATTCTTCCAGCAACCAGGACCTCACTTAACGACGTAATCCCTACTGCCGCTTACATCTACCCCATTCAAATCTGGAATATTAGCTTCGAAGTTATTTACTCTACATAATGAAATCATGCTACATTAAAACTCGAGGAAGTGCCTGAGAGGAGCTGTGTGAGTCACTGAGGCATAGTGTGCAGTGGAGCAGAAGCAGAAAAGGCACGCTGCTGTTTATATGACTTTCCTCTCAGCTCAGAGGAGACAAACCTGCCCACAGCCATGGTGGGGAGGGCAGATCTGTCAGATCGTATCAGGAAGATGGGGAGGTTTGTTAAGGGGGCTGGGCAGGGTGAGGGGCTTTGCCTTCTAAGTCAGCAGCTGAAGACCTGCCTGGCTTGGGAATGCCGCGAAGTGGTTGGTAGTCATGTCAGAGATGTTTTGTGGCCCCTTTGAGAAGGGTAGGTAGATGTCTTCCTTCTCTCCGCTATCTACAGCCTCCCTTGCAGATAACCCCTTCATTGGTAATACAAATAAAAAGTTAAAAGGTTAAGAAGGCAAAGCTACCTATTTAACTCTCTACAAGATCAGTGATTCCAATTTGAAAAATAGTTGGGAAACTTTAGTAAAACCCTGCCTCTGAGGTATCTGTGTTGTGACTCAGTGGACTGAGATCTTTCCTGACCTGAACTTTTACTAGCATAAACCGCGTCAATATACATGGGAACTTTTCTCCTCTAGTTCTATTCAGAAGATGAATGAGAGAGCACCCTGCCTACAGAATATTTCCCCAATTATTATGCAAGTTCCTCCCTACACTCCTCTGTGCAAAGGGGCTCCCCAGGTGGGACTAAGCAAGCAGGAAGCATTGCTTCAAACCCCATGGCATTTACGTTCCTTTCTTACGCAGAGAAGACACTTTTACAAAGGAGACTCAAGCCACCTCAAGGTAAAGTGTTGTCCGAGTTTTGCTTTTCCACACAAGTGTTCAAGAACCAAGTCCAGGGTTTCACAAAAAACGTGCAGCTGCCACGAGTGATGGGATGTTCTGTAATAGGAAATCCCTCAAAGGGGTTTCCCTGTACTGGGAAAAGTTTGACTTTTAAATAAAAGAAGAAAACTATTCCATAAATTGCATTGAATACCCAAACTGACTTCTACAGGAGATCTACTCATGACAACCACAGAGAGCAGTATTTTGCCAGAGGCTGTGCACACACATCTGTTTGTCAGTGAAACCCAAATGATATATTCTGTTCACACAGAAAAACAAAGGAGATTTGGTGCATGGTGTTAACTTCAGCTGGATTTGAGAAAGTTCAGCACCACCAAGACACACTCTACACCTTACATGACTGAAACTTTTATGAATCATCAAATATCACACTCCTAGGCAAACACTACACAGGAGTCATGGCTCCCTGACATTTGATTTTCAAACCCCTGAGCTCCCATGTTCTATCCACAGGGCATACCAACTACAATCTGTTACAAACAATCTGTTGCCTTCTAAAACAAACAACAACAAAAAAAGAAAATAGAAGGTATTTTCAACAAAACATCTACATGCACTTCTGAATTAATCTTATATACAAAATTTCACACTAATTAGGCAATGTCTAGTGAAATATGTATTTAGTGGCCCTAGGAAAGACAATATATTCAAGAGAAAATCCCTAAAAAGAAAAAGATACCTTAAGATTAGAAAGAGCTAAGCTGTCACTTAAACTCATGTTGCTCTGACATTTTTGCTATGTAAAACCTTGAACTTCAAAAGAGTACATAACACAAAGACAGGGACAAATTGAGAAATTAATATTATAACAAGGTAAAGCAATGAAATCAATAGTTTGGAAGGTTTTTCTGAAAAAAGAAGCAAACAACTAACAGAATGAGAAGGCTCAACTACTTTTCATAGAAAAGCGTAGCACAATGAAAACTGAGATGGTTATGTGGTTTCTGGGCTGACCTAAATAACATCTAGTCAACTCAGCATGGAACCAGCATGAACTTGTATCCCTCTCCACTCATCTCTGTAAATATTCTGTGTGTATCCAATTCCTGGATACACTCGTAGCTTCCTCAAGCACAGGACAGTGTGCTTGGGCACCAACCTCAGAAGTGAGCATCTCACTAATACCAGCGTACTTCCAGTGAGAAGTAATAACCTACAGCACTTACATTTCTTATCTTAACCTCTCCCTTCAGCTACTTGGGGATCCCAAGTTACCCATATTTCTGGTCAGACTGTAAGGGACTTGGCTGAGATACTGCTGAGAAGGCAGTTAGACTAACAAAAGAAAGATCTGTGTTCACAGCAGGACTCAGGCACACAGAGATGCAGCTGTAACCTGTGAACTTGCTGTTAGTTTCCTTCCAGCAGGGAGTTAGCTCGCTCCAGGAGCCCAAGCTTCTCTTTGACAGCCCAGAATATGCAATAATGGTCTCTCAGTGAATAGACTCAGAAAAAAATGTAATTGAGCTGTTATGACCTGGACATTGTTTGGCGCACATCACTGAACACAACAGCATCCCTATAGCCTACCATACAGCTGAGAAAGGCAGACTTCCAGTGGTTATTTAAAACGGCAGCCACCCGTTCCAGCAGTATATATTATATATTTCCCACTTCTTTTCCCATGTCATTACAGCAAGCCTATGAAAAAATACTAGCACCACAGTATTACACATGGCTTTGCTCAGAGATAGAGAGAAGTGTCAATAGAAACCCTCTGTACAGTATTACATTACTTATTCCTAAAGAATCTCCAGTCAACACACCACCCCACTTAACTCCATGCTAGTCTTTTACATAGACAAGCTACTTGTATTTCCAGGGTATTGACTGCTCATCAGATTTATATTGCTTTTGATACTGCAATCTCTTTCCCCCATGGTCCTACCATAGAGAAAAGGTCCTCCTTTCTATCTACTTGGATTGACATCCTTTGGATGAGGCAAAAAATCTTAGCAGTAAATAAAGGGAGAGACAGATTCACAAAGCGGCACGAGGAGAGGTGTCAGTTCCTAACCACAAGGTGCCTTGCAGTCTGCACATCTCCCTGCCAAGAGTTCTGTGCTTAAGCAATCCACAGGAATGACACCCGCAAAAGCCAGCACATTAGCACAGAGCTGCTGAACTTAGCTTCTGCGGATTGCTAAGACCTCAAGCTCTCTCCATGACCTTGGTATCCTCATCTGGGCTGCAGGAAAACTCCCATCTCAACTGAGATTCATACATACCCGTTCTCTCGAGTTAACTTCCCTTTCTCACAAAAGCTGATTGGAGAAGAGTTAAGACAGTTACAGTATTCAAGAGATGACAGATTGGGGCTCAAATCTACCAGCAGCCAGATGAAAGTTTAACCACTAATCGCTTATTTAATCGTATCTTTTTAGGTTATTCTAAGGTAGGAACCCTCCTCAGGCTGCTGTCCTGATCTTACTAAGTAATGAAGCAAGGGAGAGAACAAAGACCACCGTGTAGCCTAGTAGTCAGGCTGTTGTTTAAGGCACTAAGTCCAGTTTCTGCTTCAGTAATTGGTTGTTCATTAGCAGACTCAGGTTTCTGTGTCCCTGATGGCAAGAGCTATTTTGTTGGGGTTCAACGGGCATTTTCTGAGCCCTGCCTGACTAACCACTTCAGAGAGGACAGGCACAGGCTGTCTTCTGTGATGGTCCTGATGTGTCCAGGTATAAGAGAGATGCCCAGTTGCTCAGCCCTCGCTGCTGTTTAGCATCTCCAGACACCTGGGTTATGTGGCAGGTTTCAAAGACCTTCATTTCTGCCTGAAGTGTTTAAGGTGGCCACTAGGTACTTCAGGCCATGTCTACAATTGGGAAGCAGGGCCACCTGAGCTGGCAGGGATCTACATACTGACACATAAACCAGAAATGCTGGGGAGTTCAGTGCAGAAACTCACAATCTGGCTCCGTCCGTGGTCACTAATAAGCCATAGTGCTGTGCGCAAGGCTGCACTCCACTGTGACTTTTCCAGATCGAGGGGTCCTGAACTCTAGTCTACCCCAGAGAGTAGGCAGGCCCCACATCTGGCCTCAGTCCCTGCATGGATCTTGCCTGAGTTCAGCCAAGGAAATAGTCATTACAGGGATTAAAACTAATCTGACTTCATCTAGCCTAAAACACAGAGGAAACAGATAAAAAGTGGATTTCTGCCTGGGTTTCTCATGGATTTCAATTTTAGTTAACTCTCCCAGTTGCAGGCCTGCCTATTTCTTTCCCTGTGTTAGAAGCAGAAATCATTGCCAACGCTCTGGCAGCCAGGCCAGAAAATAGTGACAAATAGCGTAAACTGATCTGGCAGGCTTCATTAAGGGCAGATTAAACACTGACAGTCCCTGAGATTTTTGTGATATGATTGCATGACATGACCAATGAACTAGTCACTCCCTGGGGCGAGAAGCAGAGATGATGTTCAACTGCCTGGAGAGTGGAACACAGACTGCTCTGTGAAATTACATGTTATGACAATGTAACATGCAAAGCACCATCTCTAAAGAATGTGCTTCACCTCAAATACACCCTGTGAATAGCTAAATACAAGCCTGTCTATACCTAAGAGGGCTGAGCGATGTAGAAAGAGACCTACCAAAGGGTCAACACAGCAACTCAAGAGTCAACCCCAGTCAGGATGTCTTGCCTTTTTTCCTATGCAAAGCCCGTAGCGCTCATAACTTGTGATTGATTTTTCAAGAAACATTTCAGAATGGTCCCACATTTACAGGGTCAAGCATTATTATATCAGAATGTCAAGAACTAAGTTAGTTCTTGGTTGTCTTGGACCTAAAGCAGCCTCCTATTTCCACTGTCTACTTGCAACCTGATGATTCTCCTTGCTCTACAAAGTTTCTAATCACAAAGACTGCATGATAACATTTCCCTTTTCAATCCAAAATACTCTAAATGCTTCCAGATTTTCTCTTACATCACCAGACCAAATAAATTGAAATGCTGCCACTTAACATCTTTCTGTACCCATTCTATTCAAATAAAGTCCATATGAAATCAAAAGCTTTTAAACTGAAATAATAATTAAAAAGACCCAAAACATTAAAAAAAAAGTTAGCCAGCACTCTTGATCTGATTTGTATGTGCAGAAGAGATAGAGTAGAAAGAAGCTGCACCGGGTCTATACCCACAGCATAGAAGGCTGCATTAAGATAATGACAAAGAAAAGAGTAAAATTTGTCACTGACCATCTGAAATGATAGAGTTCTAGCAGTGCAGAAGTGAAAGCTGAAGGTCTCATCTGTGCCTTACTGCTTCATCCAGAAAGGCAGGAAATTCAGATACATAACCATTAACATTATAATTGAAAAGTCAGAAACTGTCCTGCAAGTTCCCATAGCTTTGTAATTCAGGCAGAAAATTATCAGAGTTGCCATATTTCTTTGCTAAGGTCTTGATTGTATCTATTGACATCAGTTCAGAGGAGAAAAATAGTCCTGTTGAATTTCTCTCGTGCCCAGAGAGCACTGCATTCAAGAGCTTCTTAGCTGTCTCATGAATTTAGTCACAGGGAAGACCTTTTTTCAGAGCTGGAGTCCTGCCATTATTGATTTCAACCACATCTGGACACATTTTAATGACGTTGTAGCTAGCAAAACCCTCTTGAACACCGTAGATGCAGCGTCCTGTTTGCAGGAGTCTATCCTGCCTTTATTATTAAATAAAATGGTTTGGTTTGCTTACAGTTACTACAGGACAGCAGGTGGAATGGAGATGTTAGTACACACATGGGAAAACATATCTGTAAAAGAGAATTCAAACATAGTTTTATCTGGAAACAAAATGAGCAGCTGGTGGCACAGTTTGGTCCTTGCCTTGTCCACCTTCCCTATTCCTCCAGCGTTTTAGTACCTCAACACCATCACCATAACCAGCATTCACAACTTCTCCATTCAGCCCTTTTAGCCCAGGGAATTCAAAAAAGAAGAAATAATTACCTTTATCTCTGCTTCATCAGGTCAGCATGGAGACACTTTGTCACCCACCGTGTCACCATTTATGACCGAGAAGTTCTAAACTGAAAAGGATGTCTTCATACTCCAGGGACATCCAGAAGGAACTTCCCACAAAAAGCACCACTTACTTGGAACGTCTTTATGTCTTTTAAATACCAGGAACAAGTTAAAACCCACAAACCAAAATTATCCACCAGCAGAATTATACTCCAATGTGACTAACACATTCAGCTAGTTAGGCCTCTTTTTGGCTTTACCCCGAGTTTAGAAGAATTGAGTAACTTTCAGGGCATGTGGGGGTTCCAAGTGAAATGGAAACGAAGAAAGCACTTATTCAAAACACTCATTAGCAACCTTTTCCAGCACTCCAGTCCAAATCAGCTATTTGAGTGGATTTCTTATAATTTAGGAACCATGCCATGTCTGAAAAAATGAGTCCCAGAGACAACCAAAATGCTGCAGAAATCTGTGAATTAATACAGACATTGCTGGGAGAGGGAGGAAAGAGCTGCAATGATGTACGTTAGCAGTATCTTTTCCCCTCCTTCAGATTTCGCAGAAGTCCTTTTCCACGCACAGAGAGTTCCTTGATTTCTCGAAGAGAGGGGGCTCTGGCTTGGTGAGAAGGAATCAAATCTGCTCCTACTATAATTTTCCCTAGATAGCACGGAGATTTATTTAGACAGATCTCAGATAATCCCAGTGCCTGGAACTAATCTTTTGACTCTAGGGATTGCAAACTTCCTCCTGCTCCCAAGCTGAGCCTGAAATCAGGGAACAGAAAGCAAACCATTGTTTTTGCAGTATAATACTTTCACATCCACCCCAGAAATGGGCTTCTGCCCTGATTTTTTTTCCTGCTTTTAGTGGTTTTGGGCAATATATCTCATTGTACCCTTCAATCAGAAGGCAGAGGACTGAAAAATACCACTACTTGTTTTGTCTTCTCCAAAAAAAAGCAAATTTTACCAGCGCTGCAGTGCAGAACTGCAATTCCTTAAATAGATATTACACGTCTAAAACCAGAATACTTGTGTTGTAGGTCTTATTCCTAAGCAGATTCACAGTAGCATCTCAGGGCGTACAGAGGTACTTGCTGTATTATTCAAGGATACAAATGTTCCATCACAATCTTTGCACACACCACATGCAGCCATGTTCCTGCTTTCTCATCTCAGATGCAGTATCATATACATCTAAATATTTGTGTGCTAGGAATATTAGATCCTAAATGATGTTCTTCAGCAAAGTAGAATCATATATCCCTTGTGTAAAATAAGTTTTCCAGGTTCTGCTACAATCAGCACTATGCCCAAGCAAACAACTGCTCTAACGGGATTCATTATAGAAAAAATAGGATTGAAATGCCATTGCTGACTAGTGAAAAAAGCAGATAGACAGTCCTTTTTCTTTAGCATCAGCATCTTATTTGCTTTGAATTCCTAGAAAATAAAATGCGATGGGAAGAACCCACAATTCTCAAGGAATAGCCTGTCTTAAATGTCTGTGCATTAGTGTATGGCGACTTCTCTCTTTTTTAAATTAAGGAAACTCTAGTACTCTTTTCCATGGAAATACCATTTTCTTGTTCTGAACTATTTGCACCTCACTATAAAATACTTTGAGATTAACATTAAACCAATCGAGAGTTAGGACTAATTAAACTTGCTGCTTTAATTACATCAATTGCTGCTTTTAGAGCCTTTATTGAAAACATTAGAGATGGAGAGATGGTGAGAAGCACATTTTATTTCCATGCTCCCTCAACCCCATCATGGCCACATTCAGAATTACTGACTATCGGAAAAGATCACGGTCATAACCACTGCCTGACAAACAACTGGTTGTTGTGATCTCTTCTACAGATTCTCACCCTTCTTTTGTTGCCATATCCCCTCCTATAAATGCAAACAATGGATGCATAGCTACTGCTCTGTGTTGCTGGACCGCTTGGAACAGAAATTGTACTACCATCTTTTGACTGTAAGGAGAACTACACCCTTAGAGAGTCTCCCTGCTGTTTTAAGTCACTGCAGTTAGTAACTTTCTTTAATGCAGTGAATGAAACAAAAATCCTTTAAAATACAGAGACACAAAATGAACAGTGTAGTCTCTGAACTGAAAAAACAACTTGGTTTGAACATACTCATAACAAGGCCCATAATTTTGGGCAATCACAGTATACCCACAAAAAAAACATCAACAATCTTAAATGTGTCAGCCACACTACATCTACGTCTATTTCACATATCCTCGTAGACTGTTTGGAAGCAGCTCTGCTATTACAGCTCCATACCTACTCTGGCAGTTTCAGTCTGTATGACTACAATAGCGCTCAGTTCTTGGGCAGACCAGTACAGGCTGGAGTTGATATTAGAATCACAGAATGCTTCGGGTTGGAAGGGACATTCAAGGGTCATCTAGTCCAACCCCCGCTGCAGTGAGCGGGGACATTATTAACTACATCAGGTTGCCCAGAGCTCCATCCAACCTGACCTGGAATGTTTCCAAGGATGGGGCAAGTTACCACCTCTCTGGGCAACCTGGACCAGTGTTTCACCACCCTCATTGTAAAAAAATATTCTGCCTTATATCTAGTCTGAATCCCCCCTCTTTTAGTTTAAAACCATTAACCCTTGTCCTGTCACAACAAGCCTGGCTGAAAACACTGCCTCCATCTGTCTTATAAGCCCCCTTTAAGTACTGGAAGGCTGCAGCAAGGTCTCCCTGGAGCCTTGTCTTCTCCAGGCTGAGCAACCCCAACTCTCTCAGTCTGCCCTCATAGCAGACATGCTCCATCCCTCTGGTCATTTTTTGTGGCCCTCCTCTGGACCCACTCCAACAGGTCCACGAGGACTCTAGAGCTGGATACAGTACTCCAGGTGAGAACTCACCAGAGCGGAGTAGAGCAGCAGAGTCACCTCCGTCAATCTGCTAGCCATGCTGCTTTTGATGCAGCCCAGCATGTGTTGATACCAAGGACTGCCACGACTCAGGAGCAGGACCTTGCACTTGGCCTTGTTGAACCTCATGAGGTTCACATGGGCCCACTTCTCCAGCTTGTCCAGGACTCCCTGGATGGTGTCCTGACTTTCTGGCATGTCAACACACCATTGAGCTTGGTGTTGGCTGCAAACTTGCTGAGGGTGTACTCGATCCCACCACAACACTGATGAAAGTATTGAACAGCACTGGTCCCAGCACGGACACCTGAGGAACATCACTGCTCATCGATCTCTATCTGGACATCAAGCCATTGATCACTACCTTCTGGAAGTGACCATCCAACCAATTCCTTATCCACCGAACAGTCCGCCCATCAAATCCATACCATCTTTCCAGTTTAGAGGGAAAGACGTTGAGGAGGACCATGTCAA
Source organism: Buceros rhinoceros silvestris (assembly GCF_000710305.1). NCBI lineage: Eukaryota > Metazoa > Chordata > Aves > Bucerotiformes > Bucerotidae > Buceros > Buceros rhinoceros. Next base: position 25,620 of record NW_010404100.1, on the reverse strand, counting down.
ACGACTTACAGAAGTCCAGATGGATGGCACCCATAGCTCTTCTGTCCACTGATGCAGTCACTTCATCATAGAAGGCCATTAGGATTTCGTCGGGCAGAATGTGCCCTTTGTGAAGCCATGCTGGCTGTCTCAAATCACCTCCCTGCCCTCCATGTGCCTTAGCATAGCTTCTGGGAGGATCTGTTCCATGATCTTCCCAGCCACAGAGGCAAGGCTGACAGGTCAGTAGATCCCAGGCTCCTCCTTTCTACCCTTTTTAACAATGGGTGCAATGTTTCTCTTTTTGCAGTCACCAGGGACTTCATCTGACTGCCATGAGTTTTCAAGTATCATGCAGAGTGGCTTGGCAACTATATTAGCCAGTTCCCTCAGAACTCTGGGATGCATCTCCTCAGGTCCCATAGACTTATATATGTTCAAGTTCCTTAGGTGGTCACAAACCTGATCTCTGCTTACCTGATCTCCTCCCCCCGCGGGAGGGACTTAGACCCCCTGGTCCCCGTCTTGCAGTCCATCACCTCTGGAGGTGTGAGAAGAGAGGTTATCAGTGAAGACCGAGGCAAAAAAGTTGTTCAGTACCTCAGCCTTCTCCTCATCTATTGTTACCAGGTTGCCAGTCATGTTCATCAGAGGAGGTATGCTCTCTCTAACCTTCCTTAATTACAGACTCTGTATTAATTACAACCTTTTTGATTTTCAATAACTAGTTTATATCTAGATCAATTCAGAAGTGATGGACAATACCAATTCCTGAAATGTACAGTGATCTATACAAAACTGTTTAAGTTCCTAGTGTGAAGGTGTCATACAGAATGACAGTCAACCGTCCTTATTGGAAGTCTTAGCACCAAGGATTCTTCCTAGAGAAAGCTTCTTCTGAGACAAGTCAGAAACACATCGGAGAAGCTCATAACAGATACCTTCAGAAGCTGGTTATCATACTATGCTCATAGAGAATACTGTGATGCTTTGAAACCACGCTAAAAGACAATACTGACATTTTTAGGCACTTGCAGATGATTCATGTTCATAAAAGGCAAATACCAAAGCACTGCAAACAGGCAAATACATTTACAACCTAAAGTAACATGTGAAAATGCACGTTGTCCATTTAACATTAAGAATAGTTTTGGGAGTGGAATGTTTTGTAACATTCCTCTGCATACCAACAAAGGTTCTGCTGGATATCTGACAACAGAAACACTCATGATCTCGCAACAGCAATTTTGCCAATCCCTGAAAAGAAACCACTGGCATTTTGGATGTGCATTATGGTGTGTGTGGTTTAGTAGTACTTTACCACTTCATAAATTCAGGGTAAAATCTTGGTTTCAGTGAAGCCAATGGGATATTTGCTACAGGCCTCAGTGGAGTTGGGCTTTCATCCACAATATTTAAGAAGTGAGCCTATGGTCTGAAGAAGAGCAAAGGAGAAAGCAAAAAAAGGTTTTTTTCCATTGCAAACAAAAAAAATTACAATAAGCACTAATGGGTAAAATCTAGGTTTTTCATAAGTTTCTTTTCTCTGTCAATTATGCCGTGCTGTATGCAGTTTTAAAGTGGCTCTCAATTAATTTATCTATGTACATATATGAAGAAATGGAAAATAGTACATATATATACACACAGGCTCAAGTCAAAATAAGTGTTATTTTTCATTTTCTTATCTCATTTAGGATAGTTCCACTAACATTCAGTCCCCATGGTGCAGCTGAAACTACATATGGCAACAAAAACCAGAACAGAGCTACTAATTCAAAGAACTCTTTCTCTCTACGTGTAATGTTATTAAGTGGAGCTATTACAAAGCAGTGGTTAAGGGTCTTCACAGTCATATTTCAATTTGACCTCTGATCTACATCCTCTCTGTAATAGACCATTATACACCACAGCACTACAACAGATAACTCTTTCACACTGGAAAACCAGTGCATGGACTTAACTTTTACACCTGCTGAACGGAGAGAACACTTTACTGCCGAGTAATTCAACAAAATCATGTTTTATCCCCAAAAACTTGTATATTACCTACACCTCAGCAGCAATGAAAGCAATCCTCCCCTCCCCTCGACTCCCATAAATTAAGTAGAATCAACCTTTCTCCTGGGTATGTTTAAACAGAGCAAGAAAAATAATTTTTCTGTCACCAGTAACAATGTTTCTGTAATTGTACGCAGCACCTAAAAAGCTGATTGAAATAGTAAATGCTCTCCATCCCTTTTTGTCTGCAGGTTCACCAAATGACTGGTCATTGTTTCTCAGGGCCTGTGAACCCATTATATCAAATCCACCACCTCAAAGACACTGGTTATTGGCATGATGAGCCTCAAGAATTGGTAATGGACCTAACTTCTGATCTCTTTTATATGCCTGTACCCCATGTTAGTGTCGGCGTATAAGGATACGGCTTTATGAGGGGCTATGTACTGAGGTTCGAGCATCATCAGCCAGCTGAAAGAACATTTATCTCACAATCAGCTAACAATTTGTTTGTAGTCCAGTAAAGCAACCAGCCTGTATGCCATCTGGAAAGGAGATGATTGTCTAGCTAACATCTGAAACATCAGAAACGTGCTGACATCAGGATTTCTACAGTAAAGCGAACTGTCACCTGTCCTGCAGGAGAATATTCAAACTGGCCTCTAAGAAAGCAATGAATTGTAGGAAAACATGAAGAGAAAGAGAAGGAATGCTTGAATCTGAAACAGAATTCCAAGAAAAGTTTGGTCAGTTATCACATACAAGTAACCCCTAAACAGAGGGTTTTTTCAGTAACATTTAAATCCAGAATAGTGTGTTCTGTCCAAGAATTGGATCTCAGCCATAAAGCACCAAAGCATTCTGACTTCTTGTTAGCTGAAGATGAGCTAAAATACAGATAGATAGAAAGATTCGGGTTTATTTCTTTTGGTTTGCCTCTGCACCTACTAACTGCTATCTATATTTGGCACATATAAATAATTATCCTTCCACTTTTATCTTCTCAGGCATTTTAGGTTAGCTGGCAATAAATAAAACATTCTGCTCTGATGGGTGTGGTTGATGATTGAGACATGGGTATTGGACCCGTTTTCAAGATGCCAGTACCCCGCCACAAGTAATCACACAGAATAAAGAAAAAGTGAGGAAGACGTCCTTTTCCTAACCTGTTCCGCCTGGCTGGGAAGATGGCAATGCAGAGTGTCACTAGGGAGGAAATATCATCCCCACTGATTAACACCGGCTAGAGATAACCCAACATGCAAGAGACCTATGCGGAGAATGCCAGGACCTTGGTTATCACCCACACCTCTTCAATGATTCATGTCACAGCACTCCATCTGCCCCAGGCAGCACTTAGCAAGAACCTAATACGTACAAGTATATTCCTAAACTGCATCAAAAATGTTTTTGATTCCAGGTACGGAATGTTCCCATTCCTTGCTCGGCAATGACAAGAGATCCTTCTCCCTCTGAAAAAGTAGTCATCAACCACAAGGCCAATGTACGACAAGACTGCAATGCAGGCATCGGTTTCTCATGCTTCCCCTCTTTAGGGGGCATTATTAGCTTGCTTATCATTCTCTCCTGAGATTACCAACACAACACAAACACTCAGACAAATGGAAAAAACAAAGGTTATGTATTACGGGGTTCATGAGTTATAGTTAAGTATGTACTCTGTATCGTGTTTGATTTGAGAATTCTTTCCCAACAATTCTGGACTTTCCATTTAAAGTATTCAATACAAGTATTTGTGGTGACATTCCAGATGTTCAGAATGTAGATTCTTTCCTATTTCACTGGGTAACCTGCATTAGATCCCTTCTGAAAACACCAATTTAAACAAAATAAAAACCATTTGCACAGAAAACTGATCCACAACGTGGCAGTGTTCACTGCATAGGCAAAGCAATATTTAATAGGTTTTCATTTCCACAGAAACAATTTTCATGTGCTCAATTACGTGCTACAAGTCAATTCTGAGATTTCTCTACATACCACAGCAAGAAACTGATGTTCTACATTTGATCCTAAATGCCCAGCAGGTCTATGTTCTGATATGCCTTTTCGTCTCACCCCATTTTTCTTCAAAAACTCAGGTTTCTTTTTAAAATGTGCCCACCTCATGAATGTTTTCAAGCTTTTTATTCTATAGCAAAAATACCTGGAAAACAAGACGACAGACAGCACACGGGAAAAAAGCTTTGGACTTATTTTAAAAAGCCAGGGTTGGCAGCATAGTCTGGAAAATGCCAAAGGGTTTGGGGAATAAATTCCATTTGGCAAGCTTAGAGATAAAAGAATCCAGCTGCTTTCAAACACTAAATGCACAACTAAAGTCTCAAAAACTGCAGAAACATCTTAAATTAACAAAACACACCATCCTCCCACACAAAATAACAACAGCAACAAAAGAACCACAAAACATTCCTATATAGATAGACTTCAATGCCAGCTGAAGTATGGCTGTTCCAGGCAGTTTGTAAAAAAAATACACTTACATACAAGAGGGATTTCATGATGCTTCAGGCTACTGCAAAGTTAGGCAAAGAGATGAAAGCAGTCATGCTGCTGAGCGGTCTACAGTAAGAAACCAGGCTGAGCCATATGATGATTGGACGTCTTTGAAAAGCATTTCTATCCACTTGATTAGAGTCTTTCAATCTGAAATCTTTCACTCTTATCACTGAACAGGAGTTATTGGCTTAGGGCTTGATTCAATGTTCACTGAAGTCAGTCATGACTTTCTGCTACCTTTAAAAGGTCTCTGAATCAGATGCTAGAAGAATAAAACTATCTATTTATGTTCCCTTTCTTCCACGTTAAGATACAACCTGTTCAACTCCTTCGTGACATGCAAAATACACTTCTAGCAAAACTGGAACTTGGAAGTACCTAAGACAGGAAGTAGCTCCTTCACTGGAATAGGGGAAATAGAGAAGTCTGCAGAAATGGCAAGAATACTGCCCTTTTAATTCTAAAAAGGATCTGCATTTTCAGGCTGTTGATCCTTCCCATTGTTCCTTCACTAGCTCTGCTCCTCACAGCCACAGCCTCTTGACAGAAGTTAATACCCTGCACCCTAACAGCTCAGGTGACTGCACTCCAAAACAGTCAAATTGCAAAATGGGTGGTCTGTCCATTTTTAAATGGACCATTTCACAGATCTAGGCTTGAAGTCAGTCACACTAGCAAAGATAAGGGTAAGGTAGCTTCCAGCAAATGAAGACAAATGAACCACTGGAAGCTACTGACAGAATATATCCTGGGACAACAGTCTGGATGTCCAAAAAGCCAGCAAAGAGTTCTTGTACAATAAGTCTTTCTTGTAGGTAAATAACACTCAGATGTAAAAATTTCATTAACTAAGAAGAAAAACGAATAAACATTGTTTTGAAAGTTCCTTTCATCTCTCCTTATCTCCTGATAATACCACAGCAATAGTTATGAAGAGCTTTGAAACTCACATTTCAAGCCAGTCTTTGAAAAGACAAACATTAAAACTAAGCAAAAGCAGTTCAGTAATCTTGCAGTATGAAAAATAAACAAACTTTTCCATTTCTAAACATACACACACAAAGAATGTAAAACAGACTCACTGAAATAGCTGGAGATAGAAGGCACAAATTTGGCAGGCAAGATGACTAAAGAAATATCTTCACATTTTCCAGTTAAAATGGGATTTGCTTTGGCTGATCTGGTTTGATCAGGTTTGTTGTCCTTTATCAAGTGTTTTTCCTCAGTTTGAAAGGAAGCAGCTAAGGAACACCATGCTGTGCTTGTGTACAATTAACTTCGCCAAGCAATGAAGCATTTGGAGAAGAAACAGACCAGACCTGTCTGTGATATGGAGAATTTTATACCAGGTTTGCCCAGTGCTGAACATCCAGTATGGTAAAGCACTGTAGCTCCCAAGATCTGTGTATTTATTATACCCTACTTACGTATCACCTCCACAGTCTCTGTAAAATACCTAATGAGTTACAGAAGACATCATCTATTTTCTGTTCAGTAATCAGCACAGGCCCTAGGGCCTCAATCCATAAGGGGATGCCTACATGACCAAGCTGTTTGTAATTAGGGTGAGAATCACCTCACTACCGAGGGTCTGTGTAATTTCTTACACATCATCTCAGCCCTATGATTTCAGATGTCTGAAGAGCTCCAAAGCGCTCTACCACAGGTTTCATCTTATACCTCTTCCCGCACGTGATGTATCTTTTTCCAATACTACACTTGGCCTTTAATCTGCCAGCAACTGCTTTGCTAGGAAAACAAAATAAAACAAACCCCTTGCTTTTATCACTTTGTCATATCCCATTGCTGAACAAACATGACACTGATTCAACATCAAACTGACATGAAGCACATTTTAAGCCATACTGAAGTAGTTTTAATGATATTCCCTGTAGATTTCTTCAGGTAATAATAAATTTCTTCAGGTAATAACTTTAAAATGCTGGACATTTGTATGCAAATGGACAAGTTGCACAGCAGCAGGAAATGACGCCTTGTATTTTTTGATGCTGGTTAGACTGAATCTTCTCAGCATGTCTATATGTAGCTGACTAAAAAGAGACATTATCTTTATATCAGACATATCCGCTACGCACACACTATTTACTACAGTTCTAGGAATTTAGCTTCTTTCAGATTTTAAGTGCCAGTGACTGAATGCTGTTTGCCAACCATCACTAATTTTGATCTACTAATTCACAACCATTCAAATATATTTCTCACTGTCAAGGAACACGTTCTGCCCCTGTATCATTTTGCCAAATGATCTGGTGGCCCTTTTTGGAGATGGCTGGTTGCTCATGCACGTACCAGCTATTGACTCTGAGTTATGTTTATGCTTTTCATCCATTGCCTTTTTTGCTGAGTGGTTGGTTGAAATTGTCATGGAAAATAATCAATAGCAACAACAGAGAATTGATTTCCATTACTAATCTCTTAGGATTTGCAAACATCTCCAAAACCATTCCACCACTGTACAGATATTAAAGACTGCCAGATAGCAGAGCCACCACAGTCTTCAAGAATGTTGAACTAAAATGATTTAATTTAATAAATTTAATATATTTACAAGAGTTCCCTTTTCTTCTATCTTGCTAGTCTTCACTACTATTTTCCATAGCAATGGTGGCTAAAAAGAGGGCATGAGACCCATGCTAACAGCCTGCAGGTAAAATATGGAGAGACAGGCTTTTCTTCCACCTTCATCTAATGTGCAGCCTGGAGGCTGCACCCATATTCTTTTCAGGTGGAAGGATCATAATCTACGTCTTTAGGTATATCCAGTTTGGGCTACTGCCTTCCAAGCAGGCTATGAGAGCACATTAACTTCAGACTGTGAAGCTCACACTGGCTTCCTGTCTAATGAAACTACATGCATTTTAAGCTCTTGTTCCTATCACGAACCTTTAATTATTAGGACCTGGCTATATGGGAACCATTGAATTTTTTTGCAGCACCCCACTGCCATGAAAACAGGCCTTGCAGGTACTGAAACTTATCGAAAACTTATCAGGAAAGCATCAGGAGCTCAGGGCTGAGCAATTTTTAGCTGACACACTTGAGCTATGGAACATAGTATAAAGAGGGATTGGCACAAGTTTAAATGTACAAAAGACAATTATGACCCACCTCTCCTCACATAACAAGATTTTTGTAGCCATGAGTGCAGAACACACAATAGTCTCACAGAAGGACAATGGAAACTCACCACCAGAATAAATATCAAGAGCTATGCACAACAATGGGTAACATGCTTTCAAAGAGGAGGGCGCAGACCGGACTGGAACACAGAGTGCATCAGGTATCTGGCACCACTGATCTAGCTCAATCTGCTAGGGGTCTCTAGATCTCCAAAGCATTGATAGCGAACCTGATTTATCTGAACTAGAGAGAAATGACAGCACAGGATTGTTAGAGATACAAATCCTGATTTACATCAACATAAAATGAAGTTTGCTACCATTACTCCAGCTCAACAACTAGAACTCTGTGCTCCCAGTGCAGTCAGATGATACAGAAAAAAAAAATCAAAAGGCATGTGAGCAGTCCCCATACTTACAATGTCTATGCCATTCACAGCAGGGTGAGCACCTAGCTACACCACCACTTTGGGTAAGGTTACTGATTATGGACCTCTGTGAGAGTGTGCATTAAAGCTGCTTTCAGTAGTAGGAGTCTCACAGTGGGAACATTTGCTACTATCAGGCTCAAGACAAAGCACCTATTCAGAGACTTTCCTTCACCCATTTTAAAAGGGTTTACAAGGGTGGCAGATAAGAATTGGCTGCACTTCACTGCTGAAGGCAACTGAGACACTACAGAAAAAAGATTTTTTTTTTTTCCAAAATAGCTGCTTCTTTGAGTCCTCTAATGTTTTTGTTCCAGGGTTAAGCTATTGAAAAAAATAAGCATTAGAGGCAATGGTGTTCCCTGAACGAACTTGTCATCATAACAGGCATTCAGCATTTCTGAAAATGTTACCAGAGCCGAAGGTTAACACCTCAAGCTAAATACCCAGATCTGAAGAACACTTTTGAATATGTAGTCCAAGGTCTCTAAGACCCCAGTTACATGGAAGTCAGCAGTAGAGTTAAATGCCGTAACTCTCAAAGATGTTTCTCCTTCAGAGCAAGTGTAAATATGAGGAAGTGGAACAACCTATACCACATGGCTTGTTTGTACAACAAAAGTAGCAAGAATAATTTGTATGCAGAAAACTTTTCAATAGAAAGGTATATGTTGGCATGACAATAAATTAAAGAGCTATTGTGGAGAAATGCAACAAGAACACACAAGGGGATTATTATGAGGACAGTACTCCAGAGTCTCATCAAATGTGGTTTGTCAATCACAGGAACAAATAGCACCTTCTCTAATTTGGAGGAAATTGCAGTAATGACCCTTAAAGCTAGTAATAAAATTTTCCCAAGACCTGAAACAAATAAAAATTGCTTTTGTTGTACTCCTCCCTTTGTAATGCTTCAGGAATATTTTATGACTATGAGATTTACCAATTTCAACTAATGGGTTTTATTTTGCCTGTATTCTTTGTCACCCTGAATATATATCCTTTCAATCATTTAATAACTTCTGTTTTGCTTTCTGATCCTTTTGTTTTCTTTTCTTCACCTGGGTTTCAAAAATATGAATTTATAAATAAGGTGACTGGGTGATAGCTTTCTGCTTTCAAGTACGGGGATACATGTTTTGACCAGGGATACAAGAATTAACAAATACTGATATCATGAGTTAGGGCTGGGCTGGCTTCTAAACAAATGACAACTGAGAAGATAACGAGCTCAGAATAACAGCTGAAGTTATCCACTGGCACATATGTAAGCTGGTTTTCGTAAATCAGATGCATTACAGTGTTTGGGATAAGATAGTCTAAGAAAAAGTTACTTTAAAAAGGTAAAACAGATACCGCTTACTGTACTCACGAAGGACTAGACTGCAGCTTTACTCCTTTTGCTCGAAACAATATTAAGTTATATTCCAAGTCTTGTTCTGAACAGGTATTTTTAGAATCAGTTATGCCAAGAAGTTTGAGCTACGTGAAGATTAATCTTTTGGTCTCAACAAAAATGTAGCCGAATAAAGCAAATCCTACAAGAAATGTCATTCTTCAGCTAGAGACAGAGGAAACTATTTCCAAAAACATCCTTTTTATCACAACACAAAGCTGTGTAAGTGGGTGGAAAAGCAGAAGCAACTAGATAAAACATTAAATGTGTTTTTATATATGTTGACATCATCCACACATCTATGAAGTTTAATTCTTACGCATCTGCACTACAGTCCTGCACCTGACTCACTGTCGTACACATGAAAGAAGAGCAATGACAACAGCATAGGTATCAGCTCTCAAACTACTTAGACACATGCAGGTCACACGGAGGCTTTTGCTGCTTCAACCACAGTGTCACAGTAACTATAGTCAGGCTGCCTTAAGCCACCTGAGGCATCTCTCCTCTGTATCACGCTGCAGGCATACCCATACCGAGGATGCTAGACCTGCCAAAAATTAAAGTTCTTGGATGGCAGGCTCTCCGAGTCATTCGCCGCACTATCCAGCATTGGTAATGAAAAAGTGAGACCCTTTTTTAGAAAAGGCTACTAAGAAGATTACAGTATTTTAAAATTCTCCACGATTTTTCTACCCAGGAAAAGAAACTTAGGTATTTTAGCATACTACCTGATCAAGCAACTTTCAATACAATAAGACTTGAAATTAACTCTAAATGTGTGTCATTTGTATTGTTTGAAAAGCTATCTCCTCCTCTTCCAAAGAGCTTAATTTCGCTTGTTGCCAGGACTTGTGTTTTACCTCAGGCTTGTCAAAACACTCAGTTCTTTACAGCTTTGCATTTTTCTCCTCCAGGGGAATTCCTTTATCAGCTCAGCAAGAGATACTGTCTCTTTTGCTCTCTTCTCTTTCAGACCCTCTCTATACTATGCTCATATTTACTACACATGACCACATTTAACATTTTCTCACTATTACTTTTCTAGGGTTTCTTTAATACCACCTACTCTATTTTGTAAAGGAATACATCCATATTTCTTACTTCTCTCCCCAAGCACCCTTCCTCATCTCCCTGCAGTTATCCAGTCACTGCCTTTCTTTTTTCCTTTTGGTCTTTCTCCTTGCTCTGCTCCTGTTACTACCAAACCAATAAATATTTCTGGAGTCCACAGGCTGTGGGTAGTACCCATTTCTTTGAAGTTAACATCTGTTCAGGAAATGGGCTATCACTCTCCTTCCCAAGTAAGAAATGCCTCACGTTAAAGCCCAAGAATTGCTGTCTTACAGCTGTTTGAGACTGAGGAGAGGCCACTGTAGATGGAGCCTGCTCTTAGGAGATTTAAAAAAAAAAAAAAAAAAAAAAAAATCAAGCATTACAACATTTCTGTAGAATCATAGAATGGTTTGGGTTGGAAGGAACCTTAAAGATCATCTAGTTCCAACTCCCCTGCCATGGGCAGGGACACCTTCCACTACGCCAGGCTGCTCAAAGGCCCATCCAACCCGGCCTTGAACACTTCTAGGAAGGGGTATCCACAACGGGTTGGTGTCATCAGCAAACTTGCTGAGTTGCACTCGATCCCACTGTCCATGTTGCTGACAAAGATATTAAACAGGAGCAGTCCCAATACCAAGGCATGCAGCTCATCATTGGTTTCCACTTGGGCATTGAGCTGTCAACAGCAACTCCTAGAGTGCTACCATCTTATCCCCAGAGAATGTCAAATCCACTTCTCTCCAGTTTAGAGACAAGGATATCATGTGGGACAGTGTCAAATGCTTCGCACAGCATCATTAGTATTTCATTAATACTAATCCTGTACTGATCTTTAGAACAACTGCAGTTAAAAAACTTCATTCTGACTGATGTAATTCGGGTGACTACAAATTTTATTTGCTTCAAAAGCCTAACTTCAGCCTTGTGAGGAATAACTGGCTGTAGCAGTGTGATAGCAGTCATATCCAGACTAGCTTCTAAATAAGCAAGGAAGCAGCAGGAGCAGAATCCAGTAGGTCTCTCACTTAGCAAAACAGAGCTGTACTCTTTACAAATGAAGGAGAAAAACTGGAAAATCAGCTTCTGCAGATAGACCTAACTTAAATGTTATTGAAACACGAGACATCCATTGATCCTAGAATATTTCAAGAATTAGAAGGTGGCGTAAGTAAACTGCAACTACTATCTGCAATGATAGGCATCATATGTGTTCTTCTACTCAGGTTTATTCAAACAAATCAGCACACAAGCACACATTAGTTGGGAAATTCTCTCAGGAGCACGGAAGGAGGTTTACTACATCTAACTTCTCAAGGCCAGGGCAGATGCAGAGTGGAGAGAAAAAGGAGATGTTATTAAGGAGAGGCAACCCAGCTCTTCAGACAACAGCAGCCAGTAGGCAAGGCAGTTTTAAAAAGACAGTTCAGCAGCTGGCTGTGATCTTAGCATTTGGTCCTAACGAGCTGGACCAAACTCCCTCCAGCACAGGTGTGCTCAACACTGTTTTTCTGGCCTGAAGCTGCTGTCCTGGTCTGATTATTGTAATAATTCCACATTCCCCTAACTTATGTAATTAACTTGTGTTTGTGGCTTTTCAGAGAAGACAGCTATTAAGACAAATCAAGCTGGTCTGTGGTAGCAGCAGTGTTTGAATTACTGCAGCACCTCTAAAACCTGGTCATAGCTCAGAATTCTAATGTCCTGAGGCTGTGCTGAGGAGAATGAAGAAATACAATGGAGTACACACTACTCATCACAAGATGGAAGCACTGCATCCTTCTCCAGCTTGGCAATATGGCCCAGCATTTCACATTTGGTTCTTTGTGGGCGCATGATTTCCTGTTGCCCACTAGAGACCAATCCACAGTGCTGAAATATTACTCATCACCTATCCAGATACAAAACCACCTTATTCAGGGCAGGTCCTGCTGTTGAAGAAGGCATGACTATTTGCAGCTACTCACATGGTTCCCATCAGAGCAACAGTGAAGCAGCTCACTGTCCCTCATGTACCTGTCATTGCAATGCCCCATGTAAAAAGACAGCCTAGGTCTTGAGAAACATTGACAAAGCACATTGCCCAAGATGATAAAAAAAGAAAGAAAACTATGGCAAAGCAGAAACTGAATTCAGATTTTCCTGAGGCCCACAGGGCTTAGAACCTACTACTCTCTGAACAACCTTTCCTTACATCACACTGAGTTTGCACACCACATCAAAAGCTAAGATGCAAATGTTTATATGGCACATCTAATTTCTTCCTTTTTAAAAAAAGACAAGCGTAAGGAAGTTGTATGCTACCCAAAAAATCTTGCAATTTTCCTTTTGTTACAATGAAGCCAAGAAGTTTTTTGGGGAAAAAAAAAAGGCTCTGAACACTACATGCTTTTGTAACTTTAGAGAAGGACTGAAAACCATTTGAGTAAATTAAGGCCTTTCCATCTTCTTAACTGTGTTTCATCTAAAATAGTTACACCATTTCCCAAGTAGCTGCAGTATAATCATATTTGGACATGCACTCTTTCTGTAGAATCATAGAATGGTTTGGGTTGGAAGGGATCTTAAAGATCATCTAGTTCCAGCCCCCTGCCATGGGCAGGGACACCTTCCAGTACACCAGGCTGCTCAAAGCCCCATCCAGCCCGGCCTTGAACACTTCCAGGAAGGGGCATCCACAATGGGTTGGTGTTGTCAGCAAAATTCCTGAGGATGCACTCAATCCCACTGTCCATGTTGCCAGCAAAGATGTTAAACAGCGCCCAGCCCTGAGGCACACCACATATCACCAGTCTCCACTCGGACACTGAGTCACTGACTGCAACTCTGAGTGCAACCATCCAGTCAACTCCTTCACTGAGCAGTCGATCTATCAAATCCATCAGTGTCAAACGCTTTGCACGAGTCCAGGTGCAAATATGTTTCCTCCATATTTTTTATACAGCGAGCATAATTTTATTTACCACATTTGAGGAGAAGCTGAAACCCAAAGAGAATAAATAAAACTTCACACAACAAGTTATCTGAGGCTGCAAAAAGGCAACCCAGCATTACAGGAATATCATGTGGGTCCTCTGATTCCTTTGCTGTGTTTTTTGCTTAGCACGTCAGCCATAAGGACCATTTGCACGATCTGTTGGAAGACCGGAAGTTGCAGCCAGGCAAGTCTTTCAGTGAACAAACCAAGAAGCAGAGTTTAAGACTGTCAGGAAAATGTATTTTGAAAACCAGAAAGGGAAGATGTGGTTTGAAAGCCACTGAAATATTCCATTCACAATGATGAGCCCATAACCTGAATGTTCAATTAAAAGTATCCATTCTTTTACGTTTAAATTGAAGTGGTCTGTGAGCTGAGACTCTGTCCACAGAGGAATAAGTATTAGGTCAGGGTGAAGGACTAAATGGTAGTGAGTTGGCCCATTTAAGTCTTCATTTAAGGGAGTACTTGGTACAAACCAAAGTTTGGGTTCAGCCTGGGTGCCTCCCAGATTTTGGTCTTTACATTTTTACTCTCCCTACATGTGTTTTTTCATTGTGGATTCACTCAAGTCAATTTTTTTCCTCTTTTCATTTCTAGATTCAAACACTTAACCTCTCTTCTTTGTCCAGTTGCACTGGACAGGCCTTTGCTCTCAGTTTGGCCCCACCCATACTCACCATTTTTGTTTGCAGTCTCTAGAAAAGAAACATTATAAACTAAAATTTTGGGTGAAGACTTCATTCTATGATTCAAGGAAATAACAGTTCTGAATGAAACAGTTTTCACCTTACAGCCAGAGTCCTGATCTGAATGCTGGCCCATTTATTTATCTAACAGGTCACTCCAAAAGATAACCGTGCTGATGATGTCAGAAAGTACACCTCTGCAAACCTACTGTGGTTGCACACTTACTAGGAAGCACTTGAAAAAGTTACTTTCGCAATCATGCATCATTGGTAATGTGTTCAAGATAAAGTTTAAACGCTGTTGATACATTTCAGTTTATATCCTGTTATCTTTGTCTGTGTACTAAGAAGATTTAAAATCTCCAGACCATCTTTTAAATCTAATAATAGATTAGCAAAAAAAAAATTACGAGGCTCTAAGAAAAATATTTAAGATACATTAACATGACTCCTCCATGCAATCAAATATAATGAAACTATAAGAATACAAAGTCTTACTCAAAATATTTTAGTATATTGATCTTGTAGGTTTCTAACCTAATTATTTTTTAAATATCTGCTCCTTAAAAAATGAACACATGATAGTTTAAGCGTAATACTACTTTTTGTATGTCTTCTGCATATAAGATACTCCTGTGTTTTTATGAATCCCAGCGATAATGAACAAATGCCATGAAAATAAACATGGAGTGGTTACGAGATAATGTCACGAGTCCTTGCTGAGCCAAGCCATTTCATTGGTAAGCACTGCAAAGCCAAGTATTACATTTTATATGCCAAACATCCAATTTCAAGCCACTCTCTTTTGAAACTGCAGACAAGGAGAGCTCACAGACCATGAATTCTCGCATCAATTTACAACCTGTCTCCAGTGCCGTTTCTCTGCTTCCAGACCAGAGTAGCAGGCAGTTTTAAAGATACCATTCCGCTGCAGACAAAAGGTAAGTAAGCTCATCTGCTCTATCAACAAGAATGAACAAACTTACTAAGTACCTACCTCCTCTCATTTTCTTGGTTTCAGCTCCTCCACTGTCTTCAGCCTTGCAACACTCCTCCAGCCTGCGTGACCATGCAACAGACTCTTTAGTGATTCATTGTGGCAAACTCCCTTCTGTTCAGCTTCAGTTTATGTGCCCAGACTGACTGAGGTAGAAACAAATAACAAAACAAAGGAAAAAATTGGAAGTGGAGGCATTGATGGTCTGGTTAAGGCACACTGTTCTTTCACCATGTCAGAGTTGGTTTACTGACTGTTGATTTTGGCTGTAGTTCACTGGAGTGCTAATGTCAGGCAAGGCAAAAGGCATCTTGTCCTTTGATAGGATTTAAAGGTAATCTTCAGGGG
>NW_010404100.1:2125-10016 GCF_000710305.1 Buceros rhinoceros silvestris | reverse complement strand
AAAGAGTGAGAACAGTTCTTAGCATTTGGGGGTGTGATTGCTAATCCAGCAACAATGCGTGACTGATTTATTAACTGTTTCACTCGCAGAAACAAATGGAACAAGGTTCTGCCAAGAATCTGCCGTTCTTTGATAGAGACCACAATGCCTGAACCCCTTTCTTAGAGCAAAGCCGTGGCAAATGCTAAGCCTGTGTGTTTTGCAGCGAGAGATTAATTCTGTCTTAATGCATAATCCTATACACTCAGAGGAGTGAGTGCTGCAGAGAATTCTTAAAAAGCATGCAGAAAAATACCCAGTGTGTTATATATATTTATAGACAAAGAGAGAAAGAAATATTTCTGCATGCATTTTTCCTGTTTAACACCACCAGCAGTAGCTAAACTAGGTCACATGTCCCCTACTTCTTCCCCTTCACCACCAAATCCTAATTTCACATGTGGCATTGCCATAAAGCATCCAAACTGCGTGTTGTAGGTTACTCTTCCACAGGACTATGGGGCCTTGAAGAACACGGGAGTGTCTTGCACAGAAAACATTCTCTGCCCCAAAAAGAGTACAATTCAACCATCACCATACTGAAACAGCTGCACTGCAGCTCAGACAAAAATCATTCACTTGCAGCATTCTGTGAATTCCCATGCCACAGGCACCTATCTGCACGTTGCAATGATAGCTCCAGGAAAAGGCTTGCTGATCTACACAGTGAGCCAAGTACAAGGATCAGAGGCAGAAGTTTCCACCCTGGAGGGCCAGGTATGCAATGCTTAGTTTTCACACATCTGAGTGCTTTCCCACACATAGCATTGAGCCTTTTAAGTTGAACATATGTCTCACTTTCAGAATTCTTCACAAGTCTGAGTAACCTACCCAGGTATCCTTATTATGGCTTTTCAAGTAATAGCTATTAACATCTGCATTATGTCGTTATGCCAGGAAGACTTCTCTGAGCTGTCAGTTTAATTATTAATTACTTTGTGCACCAGATACCACATAAAATCAAGCCAAGATGCAGATCTTGGTTCAAACGATCTGCATTTAGCTTTATATAACAAGTGAGAATTGTTAGCTGGCAATAAACAAAATCAGTAAGAGACAGAAACAGCAAGAATGAGGAGAGGAACACAGCCTGTAAGAAAGGCCAAAAGTTATCTAGGCCTTCAGCTTGATCCATACAGCCAGAGCTCTCTGCCTGTATGAATCCCGCAACAGCTAAACATCATTGCTGAGCCTTCTACCACATTTTTTCCTCTTCAACTCCTGCCTTCGAATTTAGCAGAATGTATTATTAATGTCAAAATGCAACGCACTGCTCTTCACATAGCAAAAAAACCCCTCCACTCAGTAGACAAGATAATTTGAAGAGTCAAAGTTGGCCTGAAAGTAGGTAGAGCTGGGCACACCCCATCAGCTTCACAAGCCATGCAACCAGTAAACAATTACAAGAGATCTTACAAAGAAACATCACTTACAAGCAATTTTAAAAAGGCTAAAGACTAAGATCCCTCCAAAGGTGGGTCAAACTTTTTTTTCACCTTTCTTTTAAATGAATGTCCTAGGAAAAGTGAGACTTGAGTAAGAAGTTGCAAACTGAGGGCAAGAAAAGTATGTGTACGCTGCTGCTTTCTCAGCAAGTCCTCTCACTTACACTGTGGGCAGTTTCACTGCTGATGTCAGAGCCCTGGCTAGCTCTCTGCATCTCACCCTGCTTTAGCTTGTGTTGTGTAATATTACACCGTGCTTCATCTTCATAATTAATCTTGATGACTTTTTCAGACAGATTTGGACCTGTTCTCTGATAATTTATGAATCCTGCAAGCTGTTCTGGGCATCAGAACATTACTCAGTTATCATATTGGCTTATCTTGGTTAAGTAGCGACCTTAAAAAGCAGTAGAGAAACGAGAAAATGTCTCAGCATGGCCATTAAAAACTGAGATAATGGCATAACATCAAGAAGTTTTCCTTTCACTTTTGGTCAACTTCACCAGCCTGCTTTTGCCTAAGGAAGAGAAAGGCCTGGGAATAAATAGCTTTAGGATAGCAGAGGGAGCTACAAGAGCAGGGCACATTTCAGGTGGAACAGGATGGTAACTCTGAAGGAGTCTGGCCTACCTCATTCCCTAATGACAGGCTCCCCACAGGTTAAGCCAAGTGGAAAAATTTATCCTAATAGTCTGGTTTCACACAAAGTATATAGCCTCCAAACCCCATTATAATCCCACTTTATTTTCTTTAGTACAACATTAACTGTCAAGAATTAAAGTGACTTACTATGTATCTAAGGTAACTACTTTGTAGCAACTCACTAAAGTTTAAATTTGAAGAATTGCTTAATTTTCTTTAGTACAGATAGTATCTTTTTCCTTACTTAGCTAGTATACATTCAGCACCAGACTAATTCAAAACACTGAGACCTTATCAACTGTGTCTCTCTCCAGCTAAAAATGCTAAAAATCCAGCACTCTTCTTCCTTTCCCTCCTCCCCCGCCATGTTCACAGAAAGTAAAACAGCCTTTGACTCTATCTTTTATTTGAAGGCTCCATACCAATTGTTCCTTCAAAGCCTTTATTGCCTTCAGAGGAAAGCCATAAACATCCCTAAGATGTAGTGCTCAATACTTCAAAGTTCATGCTGATTATTTGCATTTTTAGGTAACATGGTCACTGGCAGTGCTATCAGGAATCATACATAGACACAAAAAATCAAATTAATCAACATGAACACTGTAATTGCTCCATACCAAAATATTCAAATGTGAACATTTAAATGGTATATCCCAGGATTCATGTCATATTTATTGCACATGATGATTTTACCTTCCTTTATCAGTCCAGTCACAGACTTGGACATACTATTTCTAGAAAGAAAAAACATAGAAAAAATAGCTTAGTCTATTGCACAGAGTTGTGTACCACCCAAGAGCTGCAGCTGGGCAGGTAATTTGCAGTTTATTCTTAGGTCTGAAACCAGCTTTTACACTGACAGGAAGAGAAATTGAGAAGGTTATCTCCCAGTGACCTGTCAGTTTATTCCGTACAAAAACCACTTCATCTTCAGGGTTGAACAGTCTTCACACATAAATCTTAATGGCTCTGTAAATCTGTAAAATGATTCATCAATTACCCTTCCCTGCCTTCTGTCATCAGAAAGGTTTGGGGATGATTTGTCTCACCGAAGAATGACTTTTCCTGGAATAAAAGTGTCTTTTCTTTCTTCCACGCCTAGAAAGAGATCAAAGAAGCATGGCCAAGTTGGTAGTCTAATCAATTGCCTTACCAGAGACTTCTTTTCTCCAATTTTAGTGGACTTTGTTTAATTTCACTAGCTCAATTTCACTAGCTCCCTAAAGACTTTCGGGTTTATTGTTGCTCAATGCTTTGAAGCTGTGGCACAATGCAAAACAGGGCAGAGATATTGAAGTCAAGTCAGTATGCACTGCTTCCACAACCAGCCTCGGTCAGTACCCAGGGACACCCCAGCACGACTTTTCTTAGCGGTTAGGTATACATCATGTTCTAGGGACAAACCCTACATGTTTTCAAAGGGCAACTTTGAGTCTGATTCTCATTTACACGGACAGAATTGAGATGACGAAGTACCTCCATTAGCACTGAAGAACAACTGAACAAGAGGTTGGATTTAGTGAGATTCACACAAATCATCAGCCCTTTCAGGGAGAGCCCTTTTTTTCCCTGATTCTACACAGCAGCTATGCAGCTAGCTCACACCACCATGACCTGTGACAAGGGTTTCTAAGCACAGAGAAGACAGGGGAGAGAAAGGGAGAAACGGAACTATGTATAGAGAGTCCCACCTGCCAGTATGGAAGGAAAGATAAATTGCCTTAAAGGATCCACGGCCTAGAGGAGATTGTCACATTATCACTCACAAAATGTTACAGCTTTGATCTGTAATCCACGTCCTCTTAATTCTCCTCCTCCTTCTCTTTTTAAATCCAAGAGTAACTGTTATCCTTTATCTTACCCGGAGTTAGAGCTGCGAGTCTGGGGAAACCAGATCTTTGTAAAGTGTTTTTGCCCTTTGTGACAGTGTTAAAAAGACAGCTTTCCACAAGTGCATTTTCCTGTGGGAGCAGGATGCCTCTTCCAAAGCAGCAGGTAGTGCCCACTAACTCTCTATCATTATGGAGCACTTGGAGACCTTGGACTGAAAACAAATGCAGAGTATCAGTACATACACCTCAAAACACAAGAGACCGTCTTCTCTCACCTTAATGCTACTGCTGATAGAGTTTCCCGGGCTCTTCAGCAATAACTCAGAACCTCTTTTTTGCTTGCAAGTTCCCAAAGGGAAACAAAACACACCTGCAATGGAACTGTCATACAAAAATTAACCACTATTTCTTTAGGACTTACAAGGCCAAAACCTGCTTAATGAGGCAACCTAGGCAAACACTGAGAGTTAGTGAATTTGACTCGTGGCCTGCTATTCTCTGCAACAAACCAGCTAAAAGTCACGCTCGCAAAGATGTACCCATTTCATCTGTGACATGGGTGCACAAACAAGCGCGGGAGAGTGGATGGAAGAATATAGTCAAGAGAAGAAAATGTTGTGAGAATCTAAGCAAAATCTGGGTAAGATAATTGATAGTGAGGAGATTTCTTGTCCTAAGAAGGGCTAAACAAGCTCTCATTTCAAAGGAGAAGTTTTAAGATGTTTAATTGCCCTGCAAATCCATAATGTTGGGACATTGAAAGCAAGAGGAGGGATATGCAATGGGAAGGGGCAATGTTTCCTTTCCTGTTACACAGGAGCTATTCAAGAAAGGAAAGAAACTGAGCTCAAATCTATGCTTTGCTGCTCATAGCATTTGCTGACTGGCAAATAGATACTGAGTGAAAAGGTTTAGGGACTTAACATCTGTTGGCAAGGAGAAAGCTCATCATCTGCATCCCTTGCAGCTGCTAATACTCAGCCAACACACTCCTACTCTGATGTCAGCGCTCTAAATGAGGGCCATACTCTAACGGATAGTATAATCCCAGGAAATCTCTGCTGAATTATTAGCCAAGGCTATAACAACAACTGCACACTGCTCCTCAAAACCAGAGAAGATTCCCTACCTTCCAACTCAGGCAGGGAAGATTCTGCAACTATTAAACCTCGGTGCAAAGTTCAAACTTACTTTGAAGACAGATCTGTTTACACATGTTCACTGCCACCATAAGCCCTCAGCAAGCAGAAAATAATCACCCAGTCCCTCAAGAGATTAGAGCTGGGCTACATCCGTAATAACTATTAAGTGCAGCAAAATGCCATCTTGGCACTGAAAAAACCTTTTCAGAAATCACGAAAATACTGCAACAGCATTACATCTTCCCTTCTAGTGGCTGGAAAGCTAAATTCTGTTCAGCTTTCAGAGTCTCTTGTGGACATAATGATTTTATACATAACTGGAAGACTTGTTCATGACTCATCTGCCTGTATTAGCAAGTGGGTTTTTCAGTCCAATAGCCAGACATCCATTATGTGGGCTGCTAAATGATTTACATTGATTGAGTACGTACTGTATGCAGCTCTTGCAGATTTTATATGCTGGCTGTACAGAGAATGAATGCTTGCTGATTATGCTCCAAATAGCAATGACCACGATTACCTAAGCCTCTGACTCCCAGTAACGAAGACAGAAATACAGCTTCACTACCTTAAAGAAACACTTACTGTTTGGATCCTTAACTACTGCAAGCTGAAGTAAATAGGAGATTTACATTAGCGAAGAACAAGCCCGTGAGTTCAGATCACTTCTTTTAATAACTGTTAATGACTTAATGCTCTGAGCTTGTATTCCAGAGTAGGTCCTCACCTCTTGCCTGGGATTGTACTCAGGAATCAACCTACTTTGGGAATCCAAGTGACTTCTGAGATACAGCCACCAAGATGAGCAGCCTGGGCAAAAAAAAAAAAAAAAAAGTAAATTTCAAGGAGAAACATAAGGATGCTTCTGAACCATCTTGTGGTGAAAAACTGACTTCTGTCATACACAGACAGAACGAACTTTGGTATGAGGAATGGGTACTAATGACTGCAAAAGAGTGATTTGAAAAAAAGATTCTGGCTCAAAGTAACATGCTGAGGTCACCTAGTCCAAACACCTTTTCCACACAGGGCTAACTTCATGTTAGATATTGATATATGGGGTCTTGTCTACTCAAGGTTCAATGTGGATTAAGATTTCACATCTCTAGCACTGTTTCCAGTGCCCTGCCACTCTCGTGGGAAGAATTTTTTTCCATGTTCTACTGGAACTTCCTTTGTTGCAACCTATCACTGTTGCCCCTCATCCCTTCACTGTGCACCTCTGAGCACTTTTGAGCATGCCAACTTCGCACCAGCGACAGAGCAGAAGCATCACTGCAGGCATCGCAAGCAGAGTAGTGATAGCAGTAGGCCTGTACAGACGCAAGACCAAAGGGAGGAAACAGCTGCGGTTCTACAGATGTAGAGCAGCTACAAATTTAGCCAAGAGCCTCACTTAATAGCTCATCTTGCATTTTAGGGCTTTGACGCACATGTAATTGTCTGACGTCAATGCACGATCCTGCATCCACAACGCTGCTGAGTCTGTGCTTCAGGGAAAGACTTAAAGCTAGGACTGGAATAACAGGAAAATCAGAGGAGGGTGAGGAACAAGTTTACTCTTTTCATTTCACAAAGCACCTATCATACAAAACACTTCTTCCTTTCACGAGGACCAGAGGAAGTTACACAGTGTACCACGGAATTAAATGAAAAAGCCAAAAGTTAACACTGTGACTGAAATCAAACGCCTCTGCTCTTGTTCAAGCACATTATGAAGACCAATGGTTATTTCCACTCAGTACTGAAATTGCTGTCCATAGTCAGTAAGGTTTTGGCTTCTGTTCCAGACTCTGAGGTATACCCACAAGTATATTTGCCACTAAAAAAAAATGGAGGAGGGGGCACCCCCTCACATACATCACATTGGTGCACACTTCAGGTGACTCAGCATAGATGTAAGTTTAGCAACACAATTGATCCAATGAAAAAAAAAAATCTCTTTTTAAAAATAAACTTTTGCACGTGAGGATCCTCTGTCTTCCAAAACTCTCAAATTATTTTTACAGATATTAATGGATAATGCTTAACCATCCCATGGAACCCCAGATGGCTGCCTGCACCTATCTATAGGGTTTGGGAACAGGAAACAGTGCACATCACTGAAATGCAAGTTTGCCATTTAGCAAAAGGTACAGCTCCAACTGCACAGAATCAGGCAAAGCAGAAAGAAATTAATTATGAAACTCCCCTCTACAAATGCGATTTGAGGATTCAAACCGTATCTCTTTCTCTCTGGAAAGAAAGATAAGGTGCTTTGGAGGATCATTCTGGAGGCCAGTTTATCTGCTCATTCTCTCTCTGGCTCTGCATCTTTCAGACTACTTTGTACAGTGGCTAAAAGGGAGGATATGAACAGATGGCTGTTTGCTCTGATAACTGCGTCTGCTCCTAGTCAGATTAATTGGTTACAACCCAGTTAAAGTTTACAGCTTGGTAAATTGATACAGACAGTCCTTAGTTACTCTTCACGGTCCATGTGAAGAGACTAAAATACATTCCTAAGAGGAAAACAGAGTATCAGCACACGCTAGGGATTGTGCAAAACACATTGGATAGAGTACAGTATTTGTCCTTCCAAACCACAGTTTTAAAGTGTATAAAACTTACAGTAACGTGAAGGTCAAATGAAGGTTTAGACACAAGGCATTAAGGAGCAACAACAAACTCTAGGATATTTGATGGAATAGTATCAGTGTCACGACTACTCTTTGTTTATCCAGCCCTTTGGCACCAAGCTCCTCATGAGACTTAGGGGCTGCAGTAGTATCTGATTTCATGCCTCTTCCGA
>NW_010404100.1:0-2055 GCF_000710305.1 Buceros rhinoceros silvestris | reverse complement strand
CTTCCGATTATGCAGACATTCCCCTTCAAAAAAACAGGAATATGCCAGAAGACTAGAGCACTGTACTGATACTCGTTAAAGGGGGGAATGGGCTGACCACAGCGATTATAACCCTCAGAGCAAGGCAAGATAATCACAAGAACCACACAATGCAACCAGTAAGAATGAAAGGATGGGAACGCAAGTAGGACTGGTCTACCTGATTATATGGAAAACAGACATTGACCGACAAACCTTATTGAACCCTCTGAGACTGCGGGGTTGATTACCAGTGTTACAGTTTCACGATTGTCACTAGCAGAGTACTTCACATAGTGTTGCAGGATAATCTACTCGAAAAAGTAGCTCTTCTCCTAGACCAGAGAAAGCATGCGAAATGGATTAACAACTGGCTAACTGGGTGAACTCATAGAGAATAGTGGGGAAATATTATCAGTCGAGGAAGTTTCTAGTGGCGTTCTGCAGGGTTTCATTCTGGCTACACAACCCATAAAAGTGGGGTTTCTCCTTCTTGTTCTGTGAAACAGACGTATACCTAACATATTTCTCTGTGTGATACATACATGTGTACGTCTATCATATTGAGACTGACAAAGGGTAAAAGGACTTGATAAGTAAATTCAGCTCAGTAACATACAGAACTCAAGCAAATGCAAGGCAATAAAGATGAGAACGGCAAGCTCTGGCTCACTAGACACAAGCATATTTTAGAAAACAAAGAACTTGAAAAGAATTTGGGTTTACACAAAATTGAAGAGATGACAGACACACCTGAAGATGCAAAATCAGCAAGCACAATCCCTGTGTTTGTACTGTGCTGCAGGGGAGAGGGGAAACAGTGGGAGAGAAGCTTGTTTCTCAGGTCGTCGATTAAGAACTGGGTACGAGGCACAGAAGGCCACACAGAAGAGGTGAGAGCTCCTGAAAATGCTTTACAGGACAGGCCTATGGAGCTCCAGCTGCTCAGGCTATCAAAGGCAAGATGAAGAATTTACTTGGCTACAGTACCTAAATCCTTCAAAAGGAGAAAATGAAAATTATTAGAAAGATGTTTACACAGCTGAGAAAGACATACACACAATCCCAGTGGTTCAAGCCAAAAAAATCCATTTGTGAAATCAGACAAAGTTATAATCTACAAGGTGATTAACCAGAGGAGCAAAATGCCTGGCAGGAAGATTTTTCATCTTTGCTTGATGTTTCCAAACCAAGACTGGATGTCTCCATGGAGAACAGAAGTTTTAGTCTGACTCTTCAGATCAAGGGGAAAACAAAACTGAAAATCTGCCAAAAGCACCAGTTTTCAGACGGCGGTGCTTGCCCACAGCTTACTTCAGAAGTTGCACGATCCCTCTTGGTGCTGAGATCCAAGTCTTTTATCAGTCGCGTAACACTCAACTCAGGTTCATCTTCTCCCACCACCAGGTCTCAGGTTTTACACATACTCCACATATCTTTAACCAGACTGAGGAGCAGGCATGACCGGTTTTAATGCATGTCAAGAAAGCAACATCTTCACAGAGGTATCTAAAAAGACACATCACCCACATCCACAGGAATAGCTACAACACATCCCTAACACAGACTTCTAACTGCTCTCAATCCCGACCCCGTCCCCTCCTCTGCTACTAAACGAGGCACAGGTTGCACCAGGCCAGCACATGTGCTCTCCACTCCCTGCCTCTCAAACAGGATTAACGAAACAGATTACTTCACTATTTTCTTTTTTTCCTATCTGAAGAGAAATCCCAGGATCACACCGAGATGAATTTTGCTTGCTATTATTTTATTAGATCACATCCTCCCCTGTAACTTGGATGTCACCTCTGCCCCAGTGGGAAAGAAAGCGGTCAGAAACACACCCTGCAACTCCTCCATCTACAGACGGCGCTTTTCCTGTAAAGCAGCTTGTGTCTGCTGGGAAGCACACGGCCAAGACGCGCCTCAGGACACGCTCTCTCCGCGCCTCGCAGAGACGCGCAGCTTTCCCCCTGCCTCTCACCCTACGCGGAACAGCTGCACGATTAAACGGCCGTTCCGGGACGCAACCCCTCC
>NW_010404099.1:9926-16215 GCF_000710305.1 Buceros rhinoceros silvestris | reverse complement strand
TATCGGTCCCTCGACCCTTAACAAATTGTTATAATGTTTCCAGGCGCAGTTTTGGCCCAAGGCTGACAGCACATCTTGCAAAAAACTCCTGGGCCCTGTTCAGAAGTTGACACTTACCACCAATCATTCCCAACGGCAATTTGGATGCAGCCACCTTGATTTGGAGTGTCAGAGAGTTTAGCAGTATTGACAGGCTCTTCTGTGCCATTTGACCTCAAAGCCAATCCTAGGCACATTTAATTTACTCCTATGTACGTAATTTGTGACTGCTTATGCCTTCTTAGCATGTGAAACAAGCCCCAAGTGTGTAACTATTCTCAAGGTCTTCCTAATTCTTTTGATTTTGAACTAATTCTTAGAGACAATTGCTTCTTGCCTCAACCTATGCAGCTTTTTACTGCATTTTTTTGAACTTTTGCTGGTGAGAGCCACAACTGGGCACTCATCCAGGCCTGCCTTGCTGTGGTACCCATCTTCACATCTCTTTCAAGAGTAGCAGGAGCTGATAACTCACCAATTATGGTCATTATTCCTGTCATAAGATGTAAAACAGCACAGATGGTATCTTATTCAACCTTAAAATGATGCAAACAAAAGAACTATTTTAACACACTGTATAAAATCAGGGGACTTTCCATACTCTTGCCCAGGAGTTCTTGAGTGCTGATGATTTAGTTGTCTTGGCACCTACCCTAGACCCAACAGCCAAACTAGACTATTTTTCCTTCAGAACAATATGTTTTGCAGATATTACTAAATCCTGTTTTTTCCCCAGCTTCATATGGATCTGTATTAATCACAGCTCAGTGGATGGAAGAATCAGCGCAGTGGATGCAGATTCATAAGCCCTTCTCAAAGCCTGCGTAGTCAATCTCCTCTAATACTGGCTGTTACAGCTACCCCATTTGAGCTGCTGTTTAACTCAGCTGCTTTCCCTTTGTGTAACCCTGCTCATCTTTTCTAAATCCTAAAACGGTTTATCAAAGACCAGTCAAGTCACTGATGGTGTCTCCATGTGGTAAAACTCTTCAACCACAGCTCCCTATTAGTTAATCTGAAGCAAGGTCATTACCTGCATTTATTAGCACTCTTTGAGATGAGAAATGCTTTTGAGGGATGAGATTAAAAGAATCAGGTTGGGATGAGTTAATGCATTTTTTTCCCTGTCTGGTAATCTTGCAATCTGCAGGGACACCGAGATTGCTTTTGTTAGTTCAATTTTCTGGTGTGTATTCACATGAAGTAAGAAGATTTTCCACATGAAGTAAGAATACTTTGATTTCTTTGTGTCAAGTACTATCTTTTCAAAAGAATAAGATGCTATTGCAATTTAATACAGCACAACATAGAACTACACAGTAAATAGGCAGAAAACAGCCAATTTAAACAATGCAGAGATTCTGTCCCAGTAATAAAGAATTTACATAGAGAATACTGTCAGTGGTAACATTTGTGGTTATTTATGTTGTGTATAATATTGGCATTCCTTAAGGATATTCCAGTTATTCCATAGCTAGTTAAATGGTACATGGCATCAGCCTAGAGAAAAGTTAAATTGTGATTGGTCCACTTGGAGCTGTGGAGAGGAACAGAAAATCTTCACTATTTTATAATTCAGACTTAGTACATTTAGCTGTCTGCTAGTGACGCTGTGAACATCTGCTGCTAAAAATGATTGATTTCATATTTTTGTTTAGAATTCATTGTAAACAACAAATTTCATTAGTTTTTGGACAACTTTTTTGGAAGGACTGCATACTTTGGGTAAGCCATATATTTCATTGCCTCTAAAAAGCTCCAGGTTTAACTCAGAACCATTTAAAAATGAACCATTGCCAGTACTGAATATATATTTATATAAATGAACATACTATTAGCCTTGATCCAATGAGCCACACATTTCAATAGCTACAGGAAATAGCACCGGCATTTGATGGATCAAATAACCCACAAAACTCTACAGCTAAACTGAATGTAAGTTATTGAAAAATTCCTCTCTAATTGGTGGAAAAATTTGTCCACTTCTCCACCTCCAGCTTCCTTCATAGCTGGTACATAAAAAGACATGAAGTTGCTCTTCTTGCTTTTGAATTCCAATAATAGGGTTAAGATCCCACACATCTATAAAGAAGTTAATAACTTACGATCTAGTTTGGATATAGATAACAATATTTGTGTGATGATGTTTGAGGTAGAAATGTGATGGGCTTAAGAGGTATGATTGAAAAAATGTAAAAAAAAAGTTAACTGATTTGATGTACAGTAAAAAGAGAAGGGGTTCGTGTCTTGAGCTGACTGGAGAAGTTTGAGAAGAAGAATGCACTGTAAAAATCAGTGATTATAAATGTTAGTATTTATGTATTTGCTGTTCTTCCACTTGCTGGAATCTGAAGTCCAATACAAAATCTCAGTTTTTTGTTTTGTTTTTAATTGTGGAACCGTAAGAATGAAGAAAAACCTAAAAATAATATAAATTTATCCAAAAGGTTCTGAGGGCTGAAGGCAAGGCATTGCTTCCCAAATTCTGTTTAAAAAAAATCCCGAAACAAAACACAAAAACCAAACTCCCTTGCAATTTTTTAGCAAATTTTATTGTTACAAGTGCTTGACTAGATTCTTCTAGAATGTGACAGGACGATACTCCAGGGAGAAGTTACAAGGTGCTTGTATACAGCTAAAAGAAGAAGGGGCAAGCTATAAGAGAAGAATCATAAAGAGCTTAAAAGAAAAAGTACAATTAGCCTGGTGTGGAAGATGAGAAATCAATTCTTACTAGAAATCTGAATCTAATAAATGTGTGATCTTGGAAGAGAAAAACACTGTACATTAAGGGATATACAAATAGCATAACAATACTCAGAATTTTATTTCAAATGAGGCCTTGACTTGATATAACTTTTAGTGCTGCAAGTGTTGCAAGGGGTGATCTGACTGTCTTCCTGTTTCCTGAAAAGCATGGAGCTGTGAAGGAAAACATCCTGTGTTGCTATTCACTTCTGCTGCACAAAGCAAGAAGAAAGCTTTCTTGCAGAAAGTGAGAAGAGTCATACAAAATTGTAACTAAATTTGCCCTTGGCATCTGTTTCTCAGCAGATCATTCATGAGCCCAAAGTAATGCAGGGGAGTAAAGGCACCGGTATTCAAAATGAAGGGCCTGCCCTTGACCCTGATGACCCTTTTCTCCTCCAACGCAGTCGTTACTTCTTAAATGAAAGAAGAACTTCTTTGGTATACACGTGTACTTTGTTGCAACTGCTTCTTTCTCACTGGGAAGCCAAATAGAAAAGGCTTGCGCGGTTTATACCTACTGGCAAAATAGGCCTGTTGGAAGAACGGTTCTTCCTTATCACTTAAAATACAAAGGATGTGATTATTATGTTTGCAAATGAATAGCAGAAATAACTGTGAAAGTTAGTGAAGTTCAACAGGAGAGAAAAATAAGAACCATATCCTGAATGTCGGCACAGTCCCTCTAGATTTTCAGTACTGCTTGGCGCTTAGACAACTCTTTTTATCTGAGGAACTCAAAAGGTCAGTTCTTAGTTCAATCTTGTAATACCACTCAGTGGCTGGTAAAATGCTCAGCTAAGGGAACTTGAGTACAGAAAGGTTAAACAGTCAGGAGCAAACCAAAGGCCCAAATGCCCAGACCTATGCTGTAAATGTAACAAGCAATAAGCAAGTTCTGGCCATTGTCAGTGGATTAATGTAGCTATTCTTTACTAGAATGCATTAACTATGCATCCTTTAGGGCTTGAATGCTCAGCAAATCAAACTGAGCTAAGGCTTGTTTTAAATAGAAGTATATTTCTAAAACAAACAACAGTATTCACTCAAAGAAGTGGATCATAAAGCACGGATAGTCTGTTGTTTTGGAAAGAATAATCAGCAAAATGTGAGGATAAATTTTACAACTAGTGTTGTCTAGTAACAGTTATCACTCCTGTACTATGTTACATTTTATAGTGAAGTCCCTGCTGAAACTGCAATACTGCAAATCCTTAAAATGCTTCTTTGTGGAGGATGGGAATTACTACATTTAGTTTCCATGCAAAAAAACCCCTGATGTGTGTTTGGAAAAGAATGGGATTCAGTTCAAATTAGTTTAAATTTTGAATGCCTCGAGTAATATTAGAAAGAAAATCGAACTAAAATGCTACTTGATTTGAGAATCTGTCATACAGGACTTTAGCAAAAAACTTCTTGTAAAATCTGGACTTGCAGTTCAGGACTTCTGGAATTCTAGACCAATACGCAACCTACATTAAATGCTGTTTAGTAGCATTTTCATAATCAGTGAACTTCCAGCAATTATGAAAAAAGAACAGCATTCATTTGAATAGTTAAGTCAGCAATAATTTACAATTATGGAAAATCTTCAGGGATTTTTTTGTAAACTAGTGTGTATCATACAAATGTGCTTATTAAAATTGCAAGTGGCGTGGAGCTAGGAAGTGAGTACCTTGGAGGATACGATTAGAATTCAAAACGATCCTGCCAAATTGGATAAATGACCTAACAAAATAGGATGTAACTAAGAAAAAATTTGAGGATCTACAGTTTGTTAAGAAAAACTGCTTAGCTCTATGCTTGTAATAAGAAGGGCTGCTCATCAGATGGGGATACTTTAGCAATTATTTGAGGTTTATAGTGGCTCAGAAGCCATGTTAACAGTGTCGCGCTGTTTGGAAGGAAAAGGTAAATATGGTATTGGGATACATTTATGAACCAGTTTTCAAGACAGAGGAAGCCATCCTCCAGTTTCCTTCAGCTGATGCTATATGACTGCCGAGTGAAGTGGTTGCCCTTTTTATTAAATCCGAATTTGAACTCACGAACCATGAAAAATGAGGGGAAAAATGGAACAGATTTTGGAAACACCACCTTGAAAGAAAGTTTGAATGAGCTGTGGTGGAGTGGGGGTAAGTGATAAATTTTCAAACATACAGAAGACTGCTGCTGGAAAAAAATAAAAGGAAAATCCATTCCCTGTGACTGATACAGCCTAAAGGGCAGTAAGAAAAAAGATTCAGGATGGGCATTGAGAGGAGCTTTCTAACAGCAAGAAAGTAAAATATTGCAGTAAGTTGCAGGAAGCTCTATGATCTGCCCATCAATGGTAAGACATATGACTTATATAACTGTCAGGAAAGATGGCTAGATGATTTCTACGTAACTCTCTGATTCTCTTCTGCTGAAATGTTACATTCCTTTAATATTTCACATAAACATCTGCAGTATTCACTTTTCCTCATGTAGTGTGAAAACCGTGCTTGATTTCTTTGCTTGATCTAATTCTCCACTCAGACCAAAAGCCTCTGACTGTCAGATGCCCAATCCACAAGTCACTTTTCAATGACCACAGTGCCAACATGATATGGGGAATCTGTAGCAGTCATTACTCTCAGAAAGGATGTAAGTTTCAGCTGAAGTTGTTACAATAAAAAACTAATAGAATGAGTTTGAACTTGATCAAAATGACAATTTCACTAACTAGGGAAGTAAAGAGAAAACTATTGCCTAGAGCCATCTTATGTGCAAGTAGTAAGTAAGAAACATAGTAAATTGTGTTCACAGAAACACCAAATTGCAGAGTCAGAGAGATAACAGATAAATCATGCTTGGCTTTGATCACGTATATGATGCATCTAAAACACTGATTGGAAAGATCTGGGTGGACATATATGGTGCACCGAAGACTATATTTCTTCAAAATTATGTTTGCTTTCCTGCTTCTTACAACTTAAGCTGACAGAAGTCTTTACAACAAAGGTTTAAACTAAGCTGAGATTTAAAAATAATCTTCCAGCTATTCTTCTCCTTGATAGCTTAAAAACATCTATACTGGCCCTGAAGGAGGAGGCACGTGTCAGCTAATCTTGATACCCATTATCTAGAATTATAAAAGCTTACTGGAGAGACATCCTCAACTGCAAAAAATCCCAACTTTTTAAAGACTCAAATTGTACTTACTACTTCAGAATGGCTTCTTATTTTTGTATACCTCCACCTGTATGCACTAGAGATAGACTAACAGTGAGGGGACGTGAGGAGAGAAAGAGGGGGAAAAGAGAATGGGGGAAAGGAAGAAGAGGGGAGGAAAGGGGTGAAGAATACTCCTAACCCTAGTACCTCATCTTTGTTTTCAGGAGACAATGCGTTTAGTGTAGCAGACCTAATCTCAAATCATACTGGAAAAAATGCTATTCCATAGTTACATTAGCTCTGAATTCTGTAAATTTATATCACTGATAATGATGGAAGAATTTGCCCCCCCCCCCCAACTTCA
>NW_010404099.1:1703-9854 GCF_000710305.1 Buceros rhinoceros silvestris | reverse complement strand
AAGTTATGGAATACTTCCCCCCCCCCCCCCCAATTTTAGATGCTTATTTAAACATCTGCCCATTAAAGCACTTAAAAAACCCCCTCTCTTTCTTAGAGTTTGTGGCATTCACCAGCTTAACAGAAGATATCTCCCTGCATTCTTCGCAGAATTCTTGGGTTAATTGCTTGATAAAATTGTGTTTATTGTGGCACAAGGGTTTCCTCACTTAAGCACCTAATAGGTACTTAACAGTAAAACACATAGAAACTTGGGTCTCCAATGTATGCTGAATGCAGAAAGGCCAGCATGTATATGTCTTCCATTGTGCAAAACTGCATGTGTAGTTAAATTAAGAACAATAGGTATTCATAAATCAGCATGAGTACCCATGAGAAACAAGTCTTCTAATTAAATAAGAAGAGAATCAGTGTTCCTTGTTCCAGGAATTGTTATTTGGTATTGAGGCAGAATATATTGATGGTTAGTAGGGAGACTTTTTTGTTAGAAGAATTCCTGGCTTTACTTATCAAAACCTTTACTTATCAATCCCTTTCCTACACATTATTAAAGTTAATTCACAAAAATAACAGTTCTGGAGAGAAATCACATGCATGCTTTTTAAAAAGAAGCTTTAAACTGCTTTTATGGAAAAATAAATCTTTGTGATCAGAATAAAACAAAATTAAAAGTAGAATTTACATGGAAACCTCTGTGGTATTTCATTCTGTTTTGCTCTTAAGCTAAAGGAAAAAAAAAAAAACCAACAAAGAAAACCCAAACCCAGGAAAAAACCAAGACGCTTACTAATAGACATGTCCTTCCTAGAGGAGAAAATCTGCAGCAATTTGAAAAACTTCTTGGATGTTTTCTTGTCTCAAACAATACTTTGGAATTTGAGTGGAAACCATCCAAAATATTCAAGACTCAGTGAGCAAATGTGGCTTTAGGATGGTTTCATAATTTTCTCATTCTGATGCTTGATGCCTATACCCTCACAAGCGCAGCAAGTTACATGTTTTCATTTCATCAAGAGGAGACAGAAAGAAGCACACTAATGTTTTTTAACTTCCATCTTGCAAATCCAACCTTTATCATCATCATGATGCCTTGGAGGTCTTCAAGTACAAAGAAGAAACTGAGTAGTTTATCCTTGGTAATAAAGTCAAGAACATGTAAATTTCAAATGATGGGGACATTAAATATCACATTTGCTTTAATCTCTTTAAAAACATACCAAAAAAATACTGAAGAAACTTTCAGAAGTTTGTCCACAAGTCTGCTGTTAAAAACTGTCAACAGTTACAGAAACAATTTTTAGCATGCAAGATTGACTGAAACATATTAACCACAAATTCAAGAAAGTAACTACATGTTTCCTGTACAAAGTGTTAGTTAGATCACCGGTTTAGAAATCAGATTCTGTTCTCACAGTTACTCTGAATTCCCTTTTAAGGCACATTAATCTTTTGTATAAACACACTTATACAGAGCTGGGTTGGCTTTGAAACTCTCTTCAGTTTTAGTTGAACTGCCTACAGTATAGGTAATAGACACAAATTCTAATTAATTTTCCTTTATGTCATTTGATGTACAAGTTCGAAGCAGGGAAATCCCACAAAGACCTCCCTTCAGATGAGGCTAAAACTCAGTTTTGAGATTGTCCTCTATAGTATTTCCACATTAACGATCATTAAGATGCTAGGGCACCTTTTTTGTCTAACCACAAAACTACACACAAACTGAAATATATAGTGTACCAACATGACAATTTTGAACCTTTTTATCTTCGCAAAGGATGATTTGAATACATTTTGATGAGTAGTATTTTAGAGTATAAAGGCATCTTTTTGCTGTAATTCCTTTTTTAATAGACTTTAATGGCTTTTGGATTAGTAATTTTTCACCTGAGGTGAGCCAGCTTCTAGACATTCAGTTTGGTCTTGTGAATTATAGCCCAAAAGATGACATTTGCCTAATATTTTTCTTGAGATTACTCAGTGGAAGAAAGAGTTAGTACTTGAATAGTCTGGGTTGAGAGTTGTGAAATGAAGAAAGAAGTTAGGTTTTGAACATTCTGGGTTCAAGCTGTTGTCTTCTACTGAAGATTTAAATGCTTCATTGGACACATTGCATCCCCAGACTTTATACCTTATTGGTGTTCTTCAACTCTAGTGTCAGTAACTTAGAAATGAGATAACTGCATTGACCAGCTCTCTCTGTCATTTAGCTCTGGCCAAACTAGAAGTATGATGGGATTTCTAAAGCAGACTCTCTTCTAATACCACGACAAGTCAATGAGCTAAGACACTTTTGGAAGTCTTACCTTAGGACTTACGTTAGGATCACAAGTCCTGCTGGAATCCAGTCAGTGTAACAGTGAAGTGACAGCTTTTGAAGTATTCCTCTGCTCCAGTTAGGGACCTGAAAATTTGTCTCTGAACTGAAAATTTGTGTCTGTTGTCAGGTTCTTTGCATCATTCTGTGGCAGCTTCTGGAATACTCAGTAATTTTAGCCATTCATCAAAGTGCTTGGTGGATTTGTGTCCACAGAACTGTCATTACCGGTATTTTGTATCTTTAAACATGAGGCATTCTTTTCCCACAAGGCTTCTTTTAAATGACCACTTTAGAAAAACTACTAACTCTCCCAGTGTTTATAGAGCTCTACCTTCAATCCTGTTGTGGATCACCATTCACTTTGTTCCATGCAAAAATAATAACTAAGGAAATGTTCCTGACACTTTTTTGTTCCAGGATTTGGGTGATTTTGGTGACACATCAAAAAGGCAGAACCCCAAGACACAGGAAGGTATAAACACAGTAGTATTGAGGCCATAGCGTTGAAAACTTCTGTGAAGGCTGCTTGTCCAGGACATTGTGTTCCCCTTGAGCTTCCAGAAACAAGAACAATAATAGCCCACACAGCTATCAAGGCCATCAAGGGCATTCTTGCCTTTTAAAACTTTTGATATTCTGCCCTATAAAGTACATTATTTTCATGGCCACTGTAAGGCTGTGTTTTGTCTCTGCCTGCAGCAATTTCTATGGAGAAAATTCATAGCCCACGCGTGAGAACACATGGAGCAATACATTTAGAATTTTGC
The DNA here is from genome assembly GCF_000710305.1 of Buceros rhinoceros silvestris. Taxonomy (NCBI): domain Eukaryota; kingdom Metazoa; phylum Chordata; class Aves; order Bucerotiformes; family Bucerotidae; genus Buceros; species Buceros rhinoceros. Next base: position 6,768 of record NW_010404099.1, on the reverse strand, counting down.
CATCGTGTCACAGAGGACACACGTTTTCATCACCATTGTACCCAACTCCAAACACAGGATGCTGGTCTCCTGAGTATGCAGCACCAATTAATATTTCACGAGACACAGGAAAGTAGTTTAAAGAAACTGAATTTAACATGAGGGGGGAAAAAACAAAACCTAACCAAAAAAACTCGAACCCAAAAACCAACCTAAGCAAGCATAGCTAAACTGAAAGTCTTTAAAGAGAAAAGATTAGGAAGACATGACTATTTTTTCCCCCCATTGTTAAATGTAAGCTAAGCTAATGGTCAAAAAGTCGTAAAGGACAAGGGAGGGAAGTTGTGGATGATTGCTGTATTCTTTATTACGTCACCTCTCCATCCTGGAGAGCTGGAACATCAGTGCAGTTCTCATGCCAGCTTCCAAGTAAACAAAAGGCACTTCCTGGCTATCTCTAATCTGAGCAGCAATGTGTGTGAAGGAAGAGTGCTGAGTGATCTGTGGTTCTGACCAGGTATCCTGTTTTGATAAGGGTGTTTGTCCTTTACCCAACATATTGCAGAAGTTATTCTTGACATTTCTCTGCTATATTTTTGGGGAAAGGCCTAATTAGGTCCTTTGGGAAAGATTTAATTTGGATTACTGAGAAGTTTAGAGGGCCAGAGGTAACAATTAAAAAACAACTAAAAAGAAGCCTTTTGCATTCAACATTTTAAATTACAGTTAATTAAAAGATATTCTCTTTCCTCTAATTAATATTTACACTATATATTACTTCACAGCCTGTGGTTCAAAAGAAATTTTAAAGTTTCTTCTAAAAGTTTTTGAGGAGCTAAAGGAATTGTTTTAGCAGCTAGCTTGTTTTTTCATTCAAGAATTAGAGCTGCTCAGAAATTTTCAGCAAAAGAGTTCTGCTTTGGAAAATGCCCATTAAGCAACCCCCCTGATCAATGGTAAGTAAGGCTTCTAGTTAAGCTCTGCTGGCAACTGCAAAATTCTGAAACTGAATTTAAAAATTAAAAATGTGCAGATTGGTGTAATTAATTAGCTGGTGCTTGGATGAGATGTCCATAGGACAATGTCCATAGGTCCATAGGACCTGCTGCCTCCCAAGTTAGTATTTTATTCTGCGGGCTAGAGAGAACTCTAATTTGACCCAGTGAGTCCTTAGCTATAGTGAGCTGAAGAGTGGCCACAAGAGAGATTTAAAAGGGGCTAAACACTAGAGATGAATGTCACTCAGCTGACATATAAAAAGTCTAGGTTGCTGTTCCTCTTCTGTCTAACATAGACCAAAGACTTCAATGTCCTGTTCCCATATCCCACGTAGCTGCCATAGCCATCTAGATACTGGCCTTTTCCACGGGGAAGAAAAATCCTATGGTCTTAGGGAGAAATATTAATAACATTTTAATAGTGTTTCCCAGCCAGCTTTAGTAAAATGTTTTATAATATGGATGAGGAAAATAAAATAACAAAGTTTGCATCCTTTCTATTGTTTAAATGGTCTAGTCCTTTGCACACTGAAGGTTTGCTGTATTTTATCCCTCTACGATCCCCTTGGACTTTGGACTAATCTAACAGCTTATTTTGCTGGAATCCAGTTCACTGAATAAGATGGATATAACCATCCCAGTTGTGGCCCCAGTCCTAAAACAAAGAATGCTAAACTAGGCTTGTCACTGACTTCCATAGAAGGGGAAGAGAGGCCTGTATTTTCCCCAAAATAAATCACTTGTCATTTATGAGTCTGAATTACCTGATTTAAATCTAACATACCTATAGATTTTACCTATGTTAAATAGCACCGGCATCATGTCAGAGAAAGAGAGACCAAAAGAAGGCAGGTTACTTGCCTTACAGGCATTTGAAGGATGTAGACAAGCTCTGGGCTGAGAGAACATTTAGGAAGCTAACAGTTCGGACAATTTACTGTGTCCAGTAATCACAGAATTTAATCTTTCTCCACTTAGCTTTTTCCATTTACTACATTTTCTGACAGAAAGTATTAAATAAAAATGGCTTTCAGTTAGCTACAGAACCTGTTCAAAATAAGAAAAAATTAATTCCTTGAAACAAACATCAAAACCAGCTAAAGATTTCTAAGAATTCCTATGATGTTATCTTAAAGAAAAAACAACTTGTATTTTCTTTTCTTCTTTTGAAGATGAGTTTTACACCTCTGAATCCTTTGGAATTGTCAAACCTTTCTTGCAACCAAGGGGAGGAAAATCGGAGCCATAACCTGGAGATGACTTTCCTCAATTATTTTATCGTTCTGGAGTTTTGCCTTTTGCATCCATAATCCCACAGATCCAAAGATCTGTGAGAATTATGGAAATGTTAGAACTCTGCCTCTAAGTCCTACATTTCTAACCTTTTTTTTTAATACTCAAATATCCTTGCACCTATTTTCTATCAGTTCATTTCCATATTTGAATAAGTGCAATCCAGTGGCACAAAATCCCATTACATAATAACATAACAGAACAATTCATGGAGGAATATACAGTAAATATAGGGACTAATAGTGATCTTACATATTATTGTGAACTCAGTCAATGATCTTAGAGCAGACTTCATTAAACAGCAGTAATTTGTTTTTCCTTTTTAAGGCAAAATTCCGGTTCCCTAAGATGTTGTAATGGGCAGTGACTCCAGGAGTCCTTCTGAACACAATGCTTAAATAAGGACCACTGGAGGGAACTAGTAAAAAGGACTATGAAATTACTGGTATGAACTGAATATATTAGAAATAACAAATCATTACAAGCTGATGCCTTGGAATGCTAAATCCTCATTTTAGTTAAATATACCAGAACTGCACAGGAATGATCTTGGAGGGTAATGAAAAGCAAAATAATGACAGATTAGCCAGTTCACTAACTTCACTGATTAAAATCTTTCTCCATAATGAGCAAGCCAAATTAAATGCAGGCATGAGGTAAAAATATAAAACATACTTTCTCTTGAAGTACCTCAGCAAATTTTGTAAACAGATTGCACATCCCAAGGTCAGAAGTGCCACCTGAGGTCTTTTCCTACATTTTACTTGGGATATGATGATGTTCCAGTGATAAAGGCTAAAAGAGTTCAACAAGTAAGACTCACAATACTGTATTTCTCAAACTCAGACTAGAAGACTTTCAGTTAATTCCATGGCTGAAGCAAATCAACAGAGAATGAGAGAGATTTTCATCAGGTAAATCTTCCATGACTTCATACTGTTCTGGAAAGAGCAACTTACAAACACAGAAGTTCAGCCTTGGTACTGTTTTAATTTAAAACATTCAGGTCATTTGTGAAGCACCCAGTTCCCACTGGAGAAAGATATGTTTTCCAAGAAAATGCAAAGTAATCCAAGAATTGCTTGGAAAAGTCTGGCCCCAAACTGTCAGGTTTTCTTATGGCTCATATGGTTTGCTTGCCTGCACAATCCACCTAGTAAGATTTGTAAAACTAGTGACCCCAGTGCTTTCTTTATCATTCCACAGCCCCAAACCAACCATATCTTAGTCTCATTTACACTGCTGTCAGTCTGAACAAATTCACTGGGTAGCATCCTAACATTTCTTAAGTCAAGGACAAATCTCCCATTTACTTCACCGAGATGAGGAGTTCTCTCTAAATTCCATAGAGTTACTCAACTCATCTCAATGTTACTGGCTCAGCGTCTAATCTTTTATATCCTAGGGATGCATCATTAATAAGGCAACAATCAGAGATGCAAAACAAGTGTCAGTATCAATCTTGGAAGTAGAATCTTTCACACTAGGAAAATAGAAATGTGAATCCCAAACTATTTAAACAGAGTTGCCAAAGGGAATATCTGGCATTTCACAGGTGGAAAAAGTGAATGTTAGATGGTAGGCATCTAACATTTGGAAAAGTACACCACCGCTTGAGGCCATATGACTGATACATATATACAGCATAACTTCAAATACGTTCAGCTGTTGTTTCCTTTTTAAGGTCTTTGGTAGGAAAGCATTGGTCATTTTTTCCCCACTGGTTTCTTGAATAGTGACAGATAATGTGGAGATATTCTAGAGTCCTAGTTTCTCTAGAATAGGATCATAGAATCATTTTCCCTTGGGGAAAGCTGCATTTTTTAAGAGACTGCAGCACTGGTGGAGTGAGAACAAAGTTGGTGAGACACTTTATTTTTATTTGTGGCCATCCATGATACATGGGTCTTCACAGTGATCAGGATGTTTTGCAGTTTTGAGTTAGCCAGGTGCTAAAGCTAGGAGGAGTATAAACCAGGGCAGCTGACCCAAGCTGGCCAGCAAAATTATTCCGTAACATAAATGTCGCACTCACTATAAATCAGGAAGTTTACTGGGGACAGTCCCCCTTTCTCCTGATGGCCGCCGTTCCTGGAGGGTCCTGCCCATCATTCTGCTGCCGAGGCCTACTCTCCTGTTTTTTGTGACTGTCCTCTTTTCCCTGGAGCCAAAAGGGCCAGTTTCTAATGCCAGGATAGTCACAAAGTGTTTTTGGTTTTTTAGATGATGAGTTGGACTGCTGTCATTCAGGACAGAGTAAGCTTTCTTCCAGCCTTCAGCTTTTTATAGACCTGTGCTGCACGGGCAGTGTGGTTGTGTTTTCCACCCGTACGATGCAGCGTATGGTCAAGAGAAGCAGCAAACCACACTAGCTGTTTGAAGCGGTCTGGAGTCTTCACTATGGTTAACCACTATTACAGACCAACCTGGAACAATCTGAACGAAGAAAGATAGACAGGTTGTTTCTGAGACAAAGTACACTTCAGAACCCCTTTTGCTCAGAACTGACCTTAAACACTACAGTCTGGTCCTTTCGCCCCCCAATTTGTTAAAGAAATCTGTACATTCATATGTATCACAAGAAACACCTTCTTTTGCATTCTGACAAGCAAAAACAAATTAGAAACTAAAATTCCACTGCTAAATAAAGAAATAAACAAATAAATATTAGAGGTGAGTGAACCACGATTTTGGCTAGGCCTTTGGCATAAAGGTATGTGACTGAAAGGGAGTAGCAATTAGTAGGAAAAAGAGGAAGTAAACATGTCTTTTAACTGTAAAGCAAAGAATACATC
>NW_010404099.1:0-1514 GCF_000710305.1 Buceros rhinoceros silvestris | reverse complement strand
TTTTAAAAAAAGAAAGAAACCTCAATCCGCCTAAGACTATTTCTTCCACGACACAGAGCCTGGTGGTCATAAACTACTAAAGGTATTTTTGAAAGGAAACACAACATGAACTCTACAGGCAAACCAGTAAGAAACTAGAAGTCCTCAGGTGCTATCAAGCGTATCTGTACCTCCTTTGTTAGGAGATATAGAGCTGTCTCATTGTTTTAATGACAAAAATGAAAATAATGAAAAAAAAATTAATCTCCATCAATTTGTAGCTGGAAAATCAAAGAATCATAAATTCTTTGGGTCAGAAAGGACCATTAAAGGTCATTTAGTCCAATAGCCCTGCTCAAAGCCCCATCCAACCTGACCTGTAATGTTTCCAGGTATGGGACATCTACACACTCTCTTGGCAACCTCTGCCAGTGTCTCACCACCCTCATTGTAAAAAATTTCTTCCGTCTAGGCTGAATGTCCCCTCTTTTAGTTTAAAACCATTCCCCCTTCTCCTGTCACAACAGTCCTTTCTAGAAAGACTGTCCCCAACTTCCTTGTAGGGCCCCCTTATGTACTGGAAGGCTGCAATAAGGTTCCTCCCAGAACCTTCAGTTCTCCAGACTGAGCAACCCCAACTCTCTCAGCCTGTCCTCATAGCAGAGGTGCTTCATCCCTCTGATAATTTTTGTGGCCCTCCTCTGGACCCACACCAACACATTCGTGTCCTCCTTGTGCTGAGGAATCCAGAGCTGAGAACTTGGGCTGAGATCTCACTAGAGCAGAGTAGAGTGGGAGAATCACTTCCCTCAACCTGCTGGACACACATCTTCTCATGCAGCCCAGGATATGGCTGGCTTTCGGGGCTGCGAGCGCACATTGTCAGCTCGTGTTCAGCCTTTCATCTACCAGTACCCCCAGATCCTTCTCCTCAGGACTGCTCTCAGTCCTTTCATCCCCCAGCCTGTATTGATACCAAGGATTACCTGACCCAGGTGTCTGACCTTGCACTTGGCCTTGTTGAACCTCATGAGTTTCACACAGGCCCACTTCTCCAGCTTGTCCAGGTCCCTCTGGATGGCATCCCATCCCTCAGGCATGTCAACTGGACACTCAGCTTGGTGTCAACTGCAGACTTGCTGAGGGTACACTTGATCCCACTCTCTACGTCGTTGATGAAGATATTAACAAGCATTGGTCCCAGTACGGCCCCCTGCGGGACACCACTTGTCACTGCTCTCCATCTGGACATCAAGCTATTGACCACTACTCTCTGGCTGTGACCATCCAACCAATACATTATCTACTGAACAGTCCACCCATCCAATCCATATGTCTCCAATTTAGAGACGGATGTTGTGGGGTACCAAGTCAAATGCTTTACAGAAGTCCAGGTAGATGGTATCCATAGCTCTTCCCCTCACCTCCGATGCAGTCACTTCTTTGTAGAAAGTTCACAGGTTGGTCAGGTAGGACTTGCCCTTGGTGAAGCCGTGCTGGCTTCTCTTGAATCACCTCCCTGTCCTCCATGTACC
>NW_010404098.1:48761-49968 GCF_000710305.1 Buceros rhinoceros silvestris | reverse complement strand
ATTCAATATTTATTTAATTTATTTATTTTTATTAATTTAGGCTATTTATTTATTTATAAATACATCCAGCTGCTTACACAGTCCCAAGGCTGTGATAATGTTTACAGAGGTTGCACTTCTGAAGAAAAGGAGGACCTTGAAATAGCAGCTAATAGCCTGTACCCAATACATACATAAAGGAGTAGCCTGGTAAAGTAACTGCTGGAAATAATGCATGAGAGCAGCACAAGAACCAATTAGCAAATACTAAGCTAAATATCCATCCACTTGAGAAATACATCTATTGAGAGTGATTTTTTCCTTTGTGTTTTCAAGTCTGTGGATTGTTCTCCTCTTACCAATAGGACAGAAGTTCCTCTCACATAGATGAAATTTAACAAATAGAAGAACTTAGCTTTGACTTTGGCTTTTATCATCTTGACAGCTTGATAATGTTTCAGGCCATGACTCAACAGGGACTTAATTTTGCAGTATACCCGTCATCGCTAGGATGTGAGAGAGAAAACTAACCAGTACACCCTCTAATCATGATAGCTATGCTTGCAAAACTGTAGGTGTCTCTGTGCTGATAAAAGCATGCTCTTGCTGGATTTATTTATATTTTGCAGGGAAGTGGTGGAAATTGTATTAGAAGACAGAACATTTCTGGTATCAAATGCTATGTCCGAACCACAGAACTTTACTAAAAACACTGGATGAAATTAGATGTGCCCTGGGAAGCAAATATTTTCTTCAATGGAATTGTAAAATAATAGATGTTAGCCATACCTGATGTACTGAAATCTTAAAAGCTTGAGGAAAAAAAGTCTCCCAGAATAACAGCACAGAGTTGATACTAATCTATTAATCTGTAAAGTAGTTTCAGTGTGATCAAAATATTTTTCAGATGCAACTGTTCAAAGAAAAGGCTAAGTATTAAGCTTAGTTTGAGAGAGGAAAGTGGTATACTGGCATTGATACCTAGCTTTTGAATGCTGATGTAACTTGATGGTCGTCATGATGTTTAGCTGTACAGCACTTGTTAATACCAGCTACATGCCTTTTAAGAACATACCACCCGTCTAGTGCCAGATCAAGGAGGACCAGAAAAAGAAGTGTTTTAAAGCAATCCAAGAAACTACATTTGCTTTTCTTATGGAAGAAATCCTGGATATTTTTAAGGTGTAGCAAAGGTGTTGAAATTGTGACACTACCCACCAACCCCCCC
>NW_010404098.1:28102-48659 GCF_000710305.1 Buceros rhinoceros silvestris | reverse complement strand
CCCAAAAAAAAAGCCTGTCAAAGTGTATTTCCATTATTTTACTGTTTGAAGTTTTCATGAGTTGGATTTTCACACATCAATTCTTCAAATGTCAAATGATTTATTCAGAGTGTAGTAATACGAAAACTTGAGCTTTACACAGGACACAAGAAAAAATTAATGTGAAGTAAATGTCATTCATACTGAATGTCAGTTAAAGGAACTTCATTACTATTCTCAGTAGATTTCTGGATGGTATATGGAGGCTGGTTTGATGCCTTTATTTCTACCGGATGCTGGAACTGGTTAGAAATAATTTAACTCTATGTCCACCCAGGCATCTTTACTGGAATAAGGCTCATTTCTGCACCAGAATTTGATGAAAAAAATCATTCTGTCATTCAAAACTAAAAAGAAGTTTATCAGAACCTTTTGGCCAGATAGATAGAAACATTTTAATAGAGTCATCTGCTTCAGATCAAATTTTGATAACCAAAATTTCACATAAATTTGGTGACAGTTCAAGGAAAAGATACTTGGAGAGGCTGATGACTGAGCACTGTTAAAGCTTGTTTCGACTGCATCACATCTCTTCCTACCTGCTTCAAGTGTTGTGGTTAAATCTCTCAAGGCAATGCAGTCTTCATGAGCATTTTTTTCTTCTTTTTTTTTTTTTAATTTACTTTTAGATCTTTTCTCCTATTTAAAATCTACAAATCTCCTAAAGACAAGCTTGGATTAGAGAGAGACATGAAAACGTGCAAAAATAACCTCAGAACACAACAGTGACTTCCACACAATCTAGTATGCAATGTAATATTCTATGAAAGGTGCTGATTATTCTTTAATTACTTAATCAGAATATTGCTTTGAGGATTTTCCTGCTATTTCAAGATGAAAGCACTGAAGAATCCATGGAATTTTACTCTATACATTTGCATTACATTTTAAAAGGTCATCTGATTTTAATCTTAATTTGTAATTTCTGTACTATTCTAAATAGTTTTCTACATCAGCATCCAACTACACTAACCTTCAGCAGTGATAGGGTGCATATCCATGACAGTGGTCCAACTATATGGGCTTCAGAATGGCATGGATGTGGTGAAGCCCAAAAAATGTTTCCCCTTGTGCAAACTCATTTGCAAGAAAAAAATGGTAAAAGAATCATTGTTACCCCAAAGTGACATCAGGCTCAGCCTCCATCACAATATTTTAGAAAAAAGCATGTAAGAAATCTGTAAAAAAACACTCAGGGTAACACGGCCCTATGTAAGTCCTAGTCTGATTCTTAGAAGTGACTGACTTAAACTCTTGAGCATGGGCCACTATATCCTTTCCAAACGTCTCTTACCGTTCCAGCCAAGCTGGAAGGTGTGCTGTAGGTGTGCACGTGATGCAACACAGCTGTTAATAGGGAGGTGTTCGGTCCAAGGGATCTGATGAGAATTTATTTGGAACCACGAAAGCAGATATACTGCAGATGCCAAGATCTCAGCACTCACTGTTTCATCACACAGATCTGTTTCTGTGGCATCATACTGCTGTCTGGTATGACATGCGAAGCACTCTTTCTTTGTACAGCATCAGGAGTAATACTTTTCCAATCCTTTTCAGAGTCTTTAGATGTACATAGGTATCACATATGGAACGGTTGCAACTTGATGAGCAAAAATCTATAAAGTTTCAACTGAAGATGGAAAACGTTATGGTAATACATACCTATCCCATTTCATAGCACTGAATATAGAATACTTTAGGGATTAGGAGAGAAGAAATCCAAACCACAATGTCATATTAAACATATGGAAGTTTTAAACATACTTACTTAAAATTGGTTGTGAGTCTGACTTTCCTATCTCAAGTACTTTAGTGTGACGATTCACTTCTTTTCATGTATCTGCATTCTAGGTTTTTTTTTCTAAAAATATATTACAATCCTCTAGCAACTTTCCTATCTCAAGTACTTTAGTGTGACGACTCACTTCTTTTCATGTATCTGCATTCTAGGGTTTTTTTTCTAAAAATATATTACAACCCTCTAGCGTACAAGTATTGATCTGAACAGTTAATCCAATTTTGTATTTACTTTGTAATTTGGATCAGTATAATGCTTTGACAATACAGTATTAGTAAACAAAACCTCAAGCATCCTTCACAGCAGGCAAATTTCTGGACTGTGTGCTGCCAGACTAGGGTTTTCTTAAGAAAAGCCGAGTGAGCCAAAGAAAATATCAGTGTTTCACTGGAGGAATGCATCTCCCAAGCATAATTAAGAAGGTTTTCTTTGCCAAAAGGTCACAGAAACATGCTTTTCACTCTTTTCTGCCTTACTAAGCATGTCTCTGAAGATACCTCAGCCAGTTTTTCTCAGCATCAGGAATGGCAGTGACTGCAACAGGGAGATCTTGTCCTGTCCTTACTCTATACCAGACTGTTGGCCAACAAAGTATTTCAGTAATTCTTAGATTCTCCATGAAAAAATGGGAGCATAAGCTTTCACACTTACAGTGGTAGAAGCTGTTCTAAGACAGTTTAAAGTGCAATATTTTTGGTGCTTCATAGTGTGGTAACAGAGGTTTCAAATATATCATTGGTCATGACGTCATAATATATACAATTTGGTAAATTATTGGGCAAAACATCAGTCTATCCCAATCTAAGACACATAAAACTGTATATCACAATCTTCAAATCCCTTAGTCATACCTTTGAAAGAATTACGGACTACAGTCAAGAAGCAGTCAAACAACAATCTCAAGAGCTGACAGGATTACAAAATATTGCTTGTTTGGGACAATTCTTTGTGATAATTTAGAAAGCATTTTGTAACACACATCTGTGCAAATATCTGATTTTCCTTTGCTTTGTTTGCCTTAAAGACTGAAAGATAAAATGTGACTTTTGGAACAAACAAAAAAAAACTAGAGTAAAAACATGATTTTAAGTTAATTTCAAGCATTCCAACACATGCAAAACTTTACCGTGTTGAGCACAGTAAACAAGAAAGAGCAAGGAAGCCTTTGTTCCCAGGATGGAGTTCTTAATTCAGCTGCCTTTTTTGGCCTGTAGAAGATCAAATTTGTACTGCCCAGCTTTCTGGAAAATTTAATACATGTGACTGCTCATAAACTTACTTTTCATTTATTTAATTACACACAAGGCTACATGCCTCTTTTCTAAGACTGATTCCTGACTCTCATGCAACTCCACTCTTTCTTTCATTTTCTCCTTCTCAGTTGCTTTTGTATGAGCACTCCTGATCAATGAAAATTTGTTTTCAGCAACATGGAACAATAGTAACATGTGAGCCGGAAAGATAGCCATTTACCTACAACAGGTGGAGTAAGACCACTGCTAGCAGAGAAACAAGAAGGTTAGATCTTCTACATAAATTGGACTATTGCACTAAAGCCTCTCCTACCACATTTTTGCGTGTCAGCCAACTGACAAATGGTTTCAAGATATCTGTACTTGAGCTTTTAACTCTTTGCTAACACAAAAAAAGCCTTTAGTAACACTCTTGTCCTTTGTGACTGTTTTAATCTCTTAAGAGAGATTCAAGGCAGTGCTGTGGTTCCAGCATAAATTACTACTGTGGCAAATACGAAATGTGATGGAGGATATGGGGAGTAGGAAGGTTTGAAGCATGAGTCAAGAAACCTTCCTCTGCTTAGGGAAGACTATTACTCTAAGATTACTCTGTTTTAAAACGAGTATGGTTTTCATCAGTCTGTCCAAATTGTGAGTGCTAAAATTCCGCTATTTAACATCAGGCACTTGAGATTTCAATCTGAATGCCATAAAAGTACCTGCCCACCCCAAAAAGAAGACAGTGTTCATTTATCAACTAAATCTTCATTCATGATGTATCTAAAAATAAATGCCTGTATCCTCATGGGATGGTCTACATTATTGACTGTATGGGACTGCAAAACTTCAAGCTGGAATTACACCAGTTCTAGTGACAAGGTAGCTGGCAGTCCTGGGGTTATTCTAGGTGATATTAAAAGCTGTAGTCATGTATGTGTCACTCTTCTCTCTGTGTTAGAGGTAAATCAAAAGCCTAGACATTCAGTCTCAAAACTCCTCCTTTTAGCCATGACTGGAAAACAAAACTCTTCTCACGGCTAGTTGAAGAGTGTATCTTCTTGCAAAATGAAATTACGATCCTTATCTTTTCCCCAGTTAAGAATATTTCAGCCTGCTATTCTGCACTTTCCATTGTAAAGCCCTGTTTGGATAGAGTGAGATCCTGTTCATCATAAAATTAGCAACAAAGATCTCATTACCTTGGATAGCAAAGGACCATACATTTAGACACCCTTGTTTTGAAATTGGAAATCCGTCTAGCTCTATCACTCTAGATAAAACCAGATGTTTCCTATCATGTCAACATTTATCCAGAGAAATAAGATTAAAAGTAAAATTTTCAAACTTGATTTTGTGAGGTATAGATTAATTTTGAGCAGCCTTTCTGGTGGAAATAGTGGCTCAAAACTTTGCTTGAATGATTCTGCAAACATTCTTTTCTTCAAATCATTAACTATGCAGAGAACACATTCTGTACCCAAAATAGGTGACTGAACTCTGTGGGAACTTTTAAAATATAAAACCTCCTGACACCTGTCACAGATACATCTCATTATTAACGCACACAAGTAATCCAGTTTCAAAATATTTTGATCCCACTTGCAAAGTGGTATGCCTTTGAGAAGTAACATTAAACATCTTTTAAAAAGATCTGTCTAGATTCAAAATCTTCTTCTAAGTAAGATCTTATGTGTGTTTTCTTTTTATGGGAATTATTTTTCTAACTTACTAGCTCAGCTTGAAGATTTTTAGCACTTCCAAAATCATTGTAGTCAGGGATCTTTTACTGAATTCAATTGAAACTGACTTAGACCACTGTCAAAAGTTTTTAGAAGTACACCTCAACCTATAAGTGAATCACATATGCTGGAGGCAACCAAAATCCCCACATTTAATGAATAATTGTTTATGTCCTGAATCTAAACATTTTTTACATCATTTTATTCCCCAAGAGCCACAATCATATTTGTCAACTTAACTGATCCCTGAAATGAGATCCAAATTATTCAACAGGATGATAAAATTAGTAGAAAGCCTCAGGCATGAGACAGCAGTTGTTTTTAGCATTCATTTTTGGTTTAACTACTACAGACCTATGGCAAAAGAGATCATTCTGAATATTACATAGGATAACACTGTAGTGCAGTTGAACACTCCCTTTATTTCTGCAGGAGAAGAGCTTTGTTCTTTTGTTGTTTTGGGTTTTATTTTGCAACTATGGAACCCTTTAGATGAAGTGAAGCACGTCATTTACAAGTACCCATTGCAGCTGCAGAAAGATGCTACAATTTCTACCATCCGAAAGTAGTAAATTCTCCACTTTCCTCTCAAGCTTATTAAGGCTAATAGCAAAACCAAACCCCAAAACAATAAAAATGACAAGTCTTCCATCCCTTCCCTTTAGAGAGCACGGATACTTTACATAAACTGATTGCAGGTCCTCTCCTCAGCTGCTGAGAAGACTCCTGTCTTTTGCAATTTCCAGAGGTCTAAATCTTCAACTGCCACGTTCCTATTCCCATGCCCATTCCCATAGACTCCAGCTGTCCAGCCATACAGAGAGAAGTGGTTTTCTGCTCCAAATTCACCCAATCTAATCTGCACTCTCCCACATTCACTTACTACATTCACTTACCCTCCTTGTTTCTCCTGCCACATGCCCTACTGAACCTGTTCTGCAATCATCTCCCCTTTCCACCTGCCTCTTTCTCCTCTTGGACTTCCACTCTCAAAACTTGCCCAAGCCAGGCATGACGAAATGTCCCTGAAGCAGTTCCTGCTCTCTCTAAATTTCTCTCTAAAGAAAAAAAAGACATTCTATAGTCTATCTCCTTCCCAGAAAGCAATGCTCTTCACCTTTGACACTAACCAGCCTACTTCTCTTGTTTTCATCTCCTTTTTAATTTTATTTTATAGTTATATTCAAAATAACTGTTTGACACATTTTGATCTTTTTAATCAATTATGGGATGAAGAAAAGTGAGATTGTATTTTCTGAAAATACATTGCAAATTAGATGATTCACTGCTCCACAACTAGGTTTTTTCCTGGCCCCACCGCATCTAGTGCCAACATCAGGCTCCATTGTCAAGAGGCTGGCAAAACCGAGTGCATGTCACAACTAGGTAAGCACTACAGAATTCTAATGAGAAATCTAAGTAGTGTCAAGGCACTTCTAATTGTCTGGGTTTAATTTATTCATTTCACTTTCTCTATAGACCTTTATGATTTTTTCATCGTCAAAAGTGAAAAAAAGGGAAATTAATAATAAAACATGTGAATTTGGGTTAGTTGAGGAGAAATTTATAGGAAGACAAGATAACAAGAACACAAGATAATGTCTTTGTAATTGCAGCAAAATATGATGCAGAATACAGTCTGATTTTCTTAAAATTCAGTAGACACATGAAGGCTGCATTGAATGAGGGAATCCACTCTTTGACCATTATGTAAAAATCTCTAATTAATTTTCCTTTGTCGCTTTCAATATGTTTCTATTACATACTTGGGACTATTGTGGTTCCCAAAGGTGACTGAATTTTGCAGCTGCAAATTACTGTCCTTCAGTAATTCTAAGTATTTTCTCACTGAAAACTCATAGGCACACATCAGTCGCTGGTTGTGCCACACAAAGAAAAGTCCTGCTTGGCCATGCTTATTCTTTTACATTGCCTTGAACAAAATTTGTTTATTTAGATAAACACAAATTGTTGGTAAAGTCTTCTGGAGTGTTTTCCTCTACAGTATAAGGCACATGATTTTCATGTTAATTTTCATAAAGTAATGGGCCCCAAACTTTCTTCTCATGGACCAGCATGCAGGAGGAAGGTATTACGTGGGCTGTATGCTGTTTAGGCAGAAATGACCTCTGTGAGTATATCCTGTTCATCCAGTTACCTGGTAAGTTACAGGCAGTGCAGCATAGCAGGGTAAGTAAGATGGGTAAAAGTGACAGAACATGCTGTCTTCAGAGACCCCTGTCGATACAGTCTGGTGTTATCTCAGGGGAGATACTGACTGATTAACCAAGACTTCCACACCACTGGTAACCTACAGAATGCATTTAGCAATGACTGTCACCATATTTGAAAAATCAAAAAATTGCTACTATAGAAGTCCCAAAATCAAATGAACCGTGCTATAATGAAAGAGTAAATGAGGGCACTTCTATTAAAAAAAAACCTCCCAAAATTTTTGTTTTATTTTTATTTCCTGTACTTTATTACAGTGTTCAGATAACTTTAGTTCATAGAATTATAATTTCTTCACTAGCTGCTCATAGCTCTGAACAGATAATTCAAGTAAACACTAAGCTGTTTGAGTAATTTTCTTTCTACTCTTGGCATATATTCACATGGCATTTATTGTGCAAGAAATAACTATAGGCTTGCACAATAGACAATTGTGACAATTATGTTGTTAGTCACTATTACCTTTTTCCTCCTCTTATTTAATTTTTAGCACTTCTTACAAAACATCCTGGATTTATGGTGGAGGAACAGCACCTAAATTATGATTATAATTTCCATTAGAAATTTTCCAAAGAGAAGCTCCACCAGATGGTGCCATTCTCCTAGAAGGATATAGAATTTGGTCCACGAAAGCTCTCAAATTCTTATTCACAGGTATTGTTTAATAATTGGTATCTGCTTGCTCACCATTTTATCTATATCCTGTGCATTTCTGAATGCTATGCCAACTTTTATTTAAAGACCCAAATTTGTCAGAGAAGGGGATCTCCGTCTGCCTCCATTCCCTAGAAGTTAGTCCCACAATCCAGCTGCCACAAGTTACCTGTCCTTACCATGTGCAGCCCAGGAGAGTCAGTAGACTAAATGTACCTGGAGCTGACAGCAAGAAAGTTCGAGGTGCCTAAGGAACAAGGCACACATGTAGGCATAGACACTGCACTTACCAAGAAAGCACAGGCAAAAGAGATTAAACAGAAAACACAGACTAAACGGTTTGTTGGTAATTCTGGACACTCTTCTACAAGTCTATGAAGCCAACACAGGGCTAAAAGGTACACAGGTATAATAGTGCTACTCTACCCACTTGAGACACAGGACATGTTAGTACCTGCAGAAACATGTGCAAATGAGCACAAATAGCCTTAGAAGCAAAGCTGCCACACTGCATGTGCAGGGAGAAGGGGTGGCTTTGCACTGCTGCTGTATGCTCACAAAGTCTGAGTGGATCCAAACCAAACACTTCTCTACTTAATGCAATAAATTCATGCATTGAGACAAAAAAAAAAATAGCATCTTTATATAACATGTAGTTTCAGTTTCTTCACAACTCTGGAACACCCTGTAAGCAGAGTCCTCCAAGGAAATGAAGTGCCCTCTTTCTCAAAATGCCTTTCCCTTTTAAACTTGGAGTCATTCGCACTTTACTCAGGACAACGCTAATGGATTTTGGCAGGACTCTATGAGCGTGCTGTCTGTCTGATACTATTCTCAGAACAGTTTAGCTTTTACTTTCTCATGACTGGTTCTCAATTTATTTGTTTTTCTATGGATTTTTCCTTAAACTAAATATCTTTTCTACAAGCAAATGTCATCTAACTTGTTTCCATACTTATGCAAAAGTAGGATGTCTATATAAACGCATTCAAATAGGGTTTGTGATATGAATAAAGTATATATATGTCTTCCATTACCGACCTGAGAAACTTAGACCTTGTTACATTTATAATTTGTAGGATTTTATACTGTATCAATGTTCTTGGGATTTTTGTTTCTTTTTTCTTTTTTTAATACTGATGGTTATAATAACAGGCTTTCATATGCAAAGTACATATTGTCCACAGTGTATATGTCTTACACATTGCTAGAAAAGCATTCCTGTAATGGTTTCTCAGCTTTTTTAGGCTAATGATTCCCTAGTGAGAAAAAGGAAGATTGATAATCACTTCAAATTTTAAGTTTTAAAAAATAAAGTAAGAAAATACATAAAAATATAGTAAGAAAGATAAGTTGTGCTAGTTACTACGTGTATGGGGATTGAGCCATATCTGTTGAACCCAACTAATTCTTTTCAGCCCAGTACTGGTTTCTACAGACTGCATTAGTACAGTTCAAGAGCAAATCCTGTCTTCTGAAATAAAACCAAAATGACAGGTGCCACAATAGTGCTGAAAAATTGATACAGGTATTATGGTGTTAATCCAAAATTTGTCAGAATCTGACTGCTATCTCTAGTATGCTTGTTCTTATTGGCTGCTTCTCTTCCCTATCTCAGATTCTGAGAAGTACGAATGCATTCCAATAATATGTTTTTTAAAAACTTGCATTCAGTAGAATTAGTAGCTGCTCCTAGACTGTGATGCGAGGGTTGTGTTACGCATTCCTTATTCTTCCTTTTCACTGGGGTAATGCATTTAATTAAAGAAAAACAGCAGTGCAAGAAAGTTTAGGCAGAAGTGCCCTTGAAGGAAGTCCTTTGTCAACACAGAAGAAATGAAAGATGTCAGATAGCTTGACTTAAAAGATTATGGTCATTACGATGTTCTGAACCACTCTGCAACTTTGGGGAATACTTTTGTTTCATGTATACTGATGATATTGGGTCAAAATTACCAACCTTTTATTTAGGGTTCCTTAAATAAGCAAAAGAAAATTCTGTGGTTTAGATCAAAATAAGGCTATTAAAGTTAACTATATTTGCTTTTTTTTTTTTTGACTGACTGTTGTTGGCTAGGATTACTAATCGATGTTTCTCAGTATTATGGCATAAACCACCAAGAAATTCTTCTGACAGCACACCCTACACAAACTAAGGACTTCATACAGACTTACTGATGATCTGGGGCAGAACTCACTTAGAGGGATACATCCTTCAGTAGCATTGCAAGTAGATACCTGAAATTATATGTTTATTTGATATTTATTTTTCCCCCTCCAGTATTTGTACACTTTATGTTCTTATTTGGTTTCAACAACGCACAGCCATTAGAACAGCATTATTCTAATCATGTCTCATTTTTCATTCCTTTCATTTCCTGATTCTAATGCACTAAGAGAAGCATTTGTATTGCTACCATTACAAGGCAATACTGAAACAAGTATGGAATAAATTCTCCTTTTTTTGTTCTCTCATCCCCTTGTAATAAGAAGTCTGTACGCTTGTGTATAAGCAGCTATGGAACAGATTAAAATGTCCCTTTTTTGATATAGCAAGCAAGAAAGCTATGTCACAGTAGGACAGACTTCCTTATGTGCAAGTTCATGAAAGGAAAGGGCTGAAAATTACAGATGTGTTCTCATTATGACTATGTAAATCACATGCTACCTGGAAAAACACTCCTAATCAAAACTGAGCCTTAGTTTGAAAACATGCATGAAATGCTGAGCTTTCAAAGTCCCTGGTCCTTCATATGTGAAACAGGAATTGAACACCCAGTACTGCTTTTTATTAAACCACATAGGGCCATTCACCATTAGTTATTTGCAAGATGAAAAGTTACAAATGCCACTGCTCAGAGGCAGCAGCACTAGGGAAACGAGTTCTTTCTCTGACAATCCTGTACAGCATTATCACCTTCATGAATGCAGTGCATTCCACCCGTATTTACACAAAGCTAATTTCATCGTATGTTAATAAAACAAGCAACTTAAAGATTTCTTCCTTTTGATACAACTGTTTTTTCCACAGAAGCAATCCTTCTTCATCAAACATGAAGTCAGAGGTTCTGTTCTAGATAATTTACTGCAGTTTCTCTGGGCTCAGCGTTTGGTGAAGTCAAAGCTCACGCAATTATCTCCACAACTGACTGTTTGCACATTTGCTTTATTTTGACTGGCACACAGAAGAGAAACTATTGATTTATCTTTGACAAATTACTGGTACGCCACCATATAGCATATGGGAAAGACTTACCCAATCACGCCTTCATGTAATTATAACACATGTAAGTTAACAACACACTTCCACCTCTTTTTATCAGAGTGTCTACATTTAGTCCATATCCATGGCTAAACAATAGCAGTTGCTCTATCACCCAATGACCCCACCCCAGCAGAGAAGGGGGATTGGGAAAAGGAGAGGAGACCCATGAGTTGAAATGAAAACAGACTTAATGAAACAGCCAAACCAATATCAACGCCAGTTAAAGTATCCACAGTTACAGTCAGCCAGTGAATGCATGGTGGTCACAATAAATGACAAAGCAGGAGGGAGAAGAGGAGCAGGGTCAGGAGAAGCCAAAGCAGGAGACTCTTCTCTCCTCAGCGAACTTCCCCCTTTACACTGAGCGTGATGTTTATGGTGTAGGGCACACCTGTGAGCCAGCTCGGGTCACCTGCCCTGGCTGACTCCAAACTGCTGATGGCCTGCAGACCATGGCTGGCCTCGGATTCTGTCCCAGCAAAACCAGGACACTCAGAAAAAAAGAAAAGCCTCTGTAAGAGGTATCAGGACTACAGGAAGTCTGGGAAGCTTTTTGTCCCTTCTTTTCAGTATGTACCCAGATCTAACTCCTCCCATTGTCTTCCCAGTGATAAAGCTTTGAGACTGCTGACATTAGGACCTAATCACAGAGCCACTCTGGGGACAGAAAAATAGGCAGCTGCTCGGGACAACGGAGCATAAGGAGCGACAAACAGTCATGGCCTGCAACCTGCTGCACCTGCTGCCCATTTGGCCTGCACTTTTTGTCCTCTGTTGTGTCTGTGTTTGCGGGTGACACCTGTGCTGACCTGCCAAGCAATACAGGAACTCAACCTGCAGCACACAGAAAGCAGCTGGCTCCCTGCAAAGCAGCTAGCTAACTAGAGCCTCCCCAGATGTTATCCAGGAACTAAGTGGGCAGGACTTTTTTCCCAGCCCTCTGCAGTCACTAACCAATGAAATAAGGACTGTACAACTTAAACATTGCATTAAAAATAGTTATATGATGAATGGGTTTTAAAGTTTAATTTAAAAAGAGCAAAACAACTATCAGAGTATGAGTCTAATTTTAAATTAAATGTAAAGATACTTCACTCCTGCACTTGACTTCATTTTTACTTTCTCTTTAATCTGTGCATATCCAACTTTTACCAAATTAAAATTAAATATGAAAGGACAACCCACCAAACGTGACATGAGCTGTGCCCTTTTCTCCGTTTACATCCCATGCTGAGAAAGGGTTTTGTTCCAGAAAGCTTTCTTAAAATTCCTTGGATTATTAGGTCATTATATTAAAAACCATACGCCACTTCAGTTTGCTTTTATTATTACACATTTGATCTTAAAAATTCTTTAGGCAAAGTTCTGTTCTCAGTTAGACAGATGCAGCCCCACTGAAGTCACTAATTACCATTTAATCAGATAAATAACTTATTCTCAGGGAAAAAAGATAAGAATGACATCAAGGGCAGGAAAAGAAAGGATTCAGAGTACAAAATAATAGGCAGACTGGAAGAGATAATTTAATAATATAGACAAAACTGGGGCTGAATGTGAATGTTCTCTATAAGATCAGTGACGTGCACATTTTGTCAGGTTCATTTAAAAGACAAAAGGAAAATTTAGTTATAATCACATTTATAAAGACCATGCTGGCTTTCAAGTTTTCACTATTGCTGTTTGTGGAAGGTACCAAACACTCTCAGAGCAGATGGATGGAAGGTCAGTTAAAACACTGAAAAGGCCAAACCAACAAACTCTAAGCATATAATTCCCACCCAAACTGGAAGTAACAGTGGAAGCCGTGATGCAGAGGGGTTACATGCTTTGCTACCACAACCTCCTCTACACCTGAACTGAGCTATCTAAAATTACCTCGTTAGGTCTATATGGCCTAACATCATGCTGTTTTGAGATGAAGGAGAGCTTGGTTAGGTTGTGAAAGCAAAAAGCCAAACGCAAACATAAACTACCCTGGGCAGAGAGCACACTGCTTTGGTTAAACTACTTTTAATGTCCATACTAGTTTCTTCGTGCTGTCTTATATCACAACCAACATTTGTTGCACCATCCCACAGCCATTCACTGGCAGGGTTAACAGCAGGTACAACATGAAGGGTACGGACTGCACAGTGTGGATCTACTGTTGCATCCAGTAATCATGAGATGTAGCACCTTTAGCTGCTCCCGCCCATGCACTTTAATACCTGCATTTATCGCCTGCTCTAGGTCAGACCTGGTTGAGCCAAGTTGCCAGAACACTGGTGGCTAGCTCTTTGCACCTGAATCCAGTGCGATGTTTTCCAGCCTAGCTTGAGAAACCTTTGGTAGATGCTGAAGAAAAGACAGATGATCTGTACCTAAACCAGATGAGGAGTGTTCATGTCATTCTTTTTGCATGCTCAGATGGGGATGGTACTTCTGAGGCACAGCAACATTTTAATTATCATAATTATATTTGCAGTAATGGCCTGATTATGGCCTTTAAAAATTTTTTTTAAATTTCTATCAATCAGAAGCACATCTACATTGACCATCCAGAATACATTACAACTCTGTTAATTACATATAGTTTACTAAATCATGGTTTTAGTGGTTAACATCACATGCCTAGCTTTAGTGGACATTAAGATTAAAAACTTTAAAAGCTTTTTGCCGTACACACTGTAACTGTGTATAATACTTTTTCACTAGCCATGGGTGAATTTCAAGAATTTCGGAATTCTGATTTCAATAAGATAAAGACTTGGGAGTGTGAAAGTTAATCCAAGCTTTTTTCTAGATCTAATCAGTCTGTAAAACTGCGTTTGAAAACCCATGAGAGGGGACCGTTTCAAGGAGGTTTATACCACTCTGCATGCAATCAGCCAGGAAAAACTTCAAAATATTTTTGCTTATGATTTCTCAGAATTTTTGACACCATGCTCCATTAGAAAAAGAGGTGAAGATAAATACAAAAATGATCAAATAATGGGAAAAAAGATTAATTACAGAGATTCTTTGAATTTTCAGACTTGGATTGATTGTAGAAATGTTTTAGAAGAATGCTCATTCTTCATGGAAAAGGTTTGTCTTTACCCAATTTTGAATTATATTTAAATACATCGTAGTAACTGATAAATTTACTGTTAAAGTGGCTGAACATATCTTGTCAGGTGGTAACTCCAGAACAGTCAAATGATGAAAAAGCAAAAACAGTTCTCCTCATTTATCTTATAAAATCTAATATTTGCAAATTATTTTGTGGGTTTGGAGGTTCTTTGTTTCTTTCTTCTTTAAAGCATGAGTTAGCATGAGTTAGCATTTCCCTGCCATAGATCTCTGTTACGTCCTTGATTTTCAGCTGGCCACAGCATGACTAAGCAGAAGCTTAATGGTCATCCTACTTATTTGCCAATTAACAATCAGTGTAATTCTCTCTCATTCAAGATATTTAAAGAAAGCAGTCTGAAAGACTTCCTCCCAAGGAATGCTGAAGCAGAGAGTAGTTTACAAGATGGAACACAGTAAGCCTCACAAAGATTGTGAAAATCTGCTATCATTCAAGCATCACAAAAATAATGACTTAATCATGTTTTAGTTATATTTCTTGACAGTGAGGTTGTGAAGAGGTATTCAAAATCCCCTCCAGAAAAGCATTTCAATTCACAAAGGCTGAGTTCAAAGTTTCAAAGTTATCTTCAGTTCCTAATTTATATACGTAACAGATTTTTACATCATACGCTGGTTAAGTCTGGTGCACAGCCATTTTGTGAACATGGCTTTTAAATAAATTAAATCACTGTATTCAAAAAATGACAATACAGTAGAGGGATGACACCTGAAGTTAGACTTTGTTAAATCTCTTGGAAACACAGGTGGTTACAGGATGCTGTACTGCAAATCCAAGAGGCTTCACACGAGCTTTGATTACGTATATTTTTTTTCTTATTTTGTGTTAGATCAGGTATAGAAAGGTGGAGGAATAATACGGGAAATTAAAATCACCATTTTCTTGAATGCTGTGAGCAACTTGTCAACGTTTATGCAAACAAAGCATGGAACACAGCTCTGTGAACATGATGGTCGAATTGCTGAGTAAGTAAGTAAGTATTCTACCTCAAAATATTTATGTTGATAAACATTTAAGGTATGGTTCTACGATGAAAAGGATCTGTCAGAAAATAAGCATTTCTCACTCTGCTTCTTGTGTTTATGCACGTGACTGAAAACTCCAGGCTCTATTCCAGCTAGTTAAAGACGTTTGATCTGCAAAGCTGGCTATGTAGACATGACTGAGTGTGCTTACTTATGTCTAAGGCAGCATGAACATAATTGTTAATTAGTTCCCAAGAACAAAATCTTAATTGCTAATAAGGATTGAAAGCATAAATGAGCAGTTTGGCTCATGACAGCATTTGGGTAACATGAGTTCAGTATGTCTAGGCTTCCAACTCCACCAAGCACTGTGAACGTTTAGTACCTTAGATTAGAGCCACAATAAAAATTAGAGTGCTTGAGTTTGTTTCACATTTTAGAAATCAGGAACAAACATTTCAAATGCTTGCTGTGTTGAAAAATTGAGAAAACAGCATTAGAAAGAGAAACTATGGGGAACCAGAAGCCAACTTTCTTCCACACTCACCCCAAGCTGGCAGGACATCTGCTCGGTGCCTGCCATCTGGGTGTGTCTAATTAGAGACTACCTGGAATAGGCTCTTGGAGAGCTATTACAAACACAGCTCGGCAGCAGATGCAGCTTCAGTCCCTAAGGGCGAAAGATAAGGCTGGAACCACTGAGCAGTGGGAATATTGTATCACCTTGTGTGGTAGTTCTGTACAGCAAAATGCTTCCAGAAGAGCTAAATATTGGCTGCACTTGGAATTTACATGAAATCCAACAGGGAGTGATGATTACACAGACCAGCAAGTACAAAACCAGTGAAACAACACACTGAGACGTACTGAACACATGCAGCCCCATACTAATACTTCTGATGCACCATGTTCTAGACTGACTGTATGGATTCGTCTACTTTTTTCCCCCCTTTTTCTTCAGGGGGGCTTTTTTTTTTTCATTTTTAAACTATTATTTTCAGGGTTTAATACCACCTCCATTTCAAATCTTATTCAGCTGAAATTTAACACAGAACTTATTTGTTTAGTTTCACACGCTCTGGACAAAAAAAAATCCTCTTAAAGATAATTTTCAGAGTTTAAACAAATTACAGTATTGTATCAGGGGAAAATAAAGTTATTTTTCTCTTTTTCTAGTAAATGTATTACTCCTGCCTAGCATAGCACCTAGTGCTTTCCACATTCTAAACCAACACTTGGCATCTTTAGATAACTCATACTACAAAAACCAGAAACAACTTCAGTTTTGCTGGAGATGCACTCATGTAAAACTGCTGCGTGTCAATACCTCTTTGATGCTGATCCTAAAACTCCTTCACTGGCAGCAGGGAAAAACGATCTAGGGCCCTGTGGAGCCCTGTTTGGGCCAGCTACATACATGAGTTGGTGTCCTGGTTTGAGCTAAAGCTTCCTTATTTCGGGAAATGGACAAATAGAATTATTCCATGTAGTACAATAATTCCGCATTTAATTGGTTAAAAGAGTCAGGTGAAAGTAATGTTACGTCGGGAGCCTTTAAAAGCAGCAGGCCGGGGGAGTGTCTTTCCTCTCGGACTCCGGACTGCATTACGGAGGGAGCCCTCCTGCGACTCTGCTGGCCCGAATAGGCCCGACCAGGCCGAGACCTGAGGGCCTGCACCTCCAGATCGCCGAAGATCACAGACTGTGAACTATTCCTGCCAGGAGTTTCGCCTGAAAATCGGGTGAAATATTCGGACTCCCGGCTGTTCCGTACAGGGAGGTTTTTTTTCCTGCAGTTTTTTTTTCCCTCGCCACGCCGGGGTTTCTTCACCCCCACCCCCCGTCTCGCCACGAGAAGAATTCTACTTTCTCTGCCTGAAAGCAGCTGCAGAGTCTTCACTCCCACCTCGCTGCTGGGTGCCTGCCAAGAGCACTGACCTTGAACAAGACTGTTAAGAGCTTTGGTTATCCAAGTCCTCTCTTCTTCGTTTTTTTTTTTTCCCTTTCTCGGTTTGTGCATATGTATAGTAAGTTGTGTGGATTTATTGTTTATTGAAAGTTTGTTTCAGTTTCCCAAATGCAGACCGAGGTGTGAATTTTTTTCTTCTTTCCCCTTAAACCCCTTCTGTCTCTAGCGAGACAAAGGGGATCGTTAAGGAATTCGAGGAGTTACTACCTTGGTCCCCCGACCCTTAACAGTTGGCTCATGTGTTAGGGTACAGTGCCAGACACAGAGCTGTCTGGTCGCCTTCACCGCTGTCCTTGGAAAAGCCTGGCCATCTTGATAAAGTATGGCCACATTTTTAAAAACACAAACCATAACAGGTAGAACACATCACAAAGTTTATACCTGCTGTCGAGCTATTTGGTTTGTTTTGCTTATCAAATACCTGCTGTTGCCTGGGTCTTTCAGGCTGTGGTACACCTCATGTTCCTCACTCTGGTTTGCCTCCACTTTGCCCAGCAGACAGGACAACACCTGAAGGGAGCTGACTGTGAGGTCCTTTGCATCCTGGCTCCCAAACACTTTGCTCTTTGTCCTCCACAACAGCCTGTCTACTGTCTGAAGCCAGCTGTGAATAGACACTTCCAGATACTCACCTTTTGGCTGACACTAGATGTGGACAGCTAGAAATATATAATATTTGGGAATAGTTTAACTATTTTTACAGATCTTCTATTACATACCTCTTGCACACTGATGTCTGGGAAGTTCACACTTCTGCTGGGAACTCTACTGTTAAATACATCTTGATAAGCACAGGAGCTGTCCTGCAGTCTCCAAGCCTGATCTCTGATTTAGTTCTTCACACACAACTGAGTCTACACAGAATTTTGCAATAGCCGTGTTGCAAAAGAGAATTGCTTTTCACCTAAGATTTTCACTATAAACATTTCAAATGTTAGAAAGTCTTTACAAGGCTTTGCAATGGTTTTTGACCTTGGGAACACAATCCTAAACACTACATGAATTTAAGAGGGTAGAATAATCACCGGAAAACCAAGGTTCAGCTTAATCAAAGGTATTTCCAACTTTGTGGTGTAAACCTCTAACACAAACTTCTCTGAAAGAATACTTGGAAAGGTTAAAACACTGTTTTGAAACTTTCATGCTTTGATTTCAAAATGAGTAGATTTTTTTCGTGACCCTAATCTTCCATGTCAGTGAACTAAGAAAAAACTGTTACTTGCACAGACCTACTTGTATGTCATAACTCTTTATTTGCTTGTCACAAAAAGAAATATTAAATTAATGATAAATATTTTTACATACATACATTTTTTACATACTGACTCCACAGTAAGTTTAAGTCCTGATGATTCTCCAGGGCAACAGTTTATATATTTCAAAACATAAGTGTAGATTTGTGAAACAAGAAAACACAGTGTCAGAGTGTGGTCCCCAGATGAAAAATGGACAAGAAACTAAAACAAAATTTCTCCTCACAAGTTAGATATCTGCTTTAGAAAAGTGAGCAGTAGCAAAAGTGTATATATTGTACACTATCAAGGTGTGACATGTCTATTTGTCTATTGTACAAATGTAAAAGAAAGGCACACTGAGTGTCTTTTTAAAACACAAGAGTATGAAAAAAAACCATCCTTAAAGGTCACCAGCCTTCCACATGGCCTGTGGCCAAAAAACCAAAGAACACCCCTGAATTTTGTATGTCTTCATAACGCGTAATTTAAAATTGCATTGTACTAAGATATAGGTGAGCAAATATCTTTTAAAAGCTCTGACAGTAAATGCTTGACATGCTTATATTATTTCCCTCTTATCTTAAATACTATTAGAAGAATTTTACTCAGTATTCTTAGTTTAATAAGCATGTAATTAGTGTGGGTCATCTGCCATTCTGCCTATAGTATGGATATTTTAGACAAGCAGTAGTTTAAAATTAAAAGCTGCATTCTTTAAATCTATTCTAAAGAAGTATTTCAATATGCTTGAAATTAATGCTAAGATTAAAAGAGGCATTGCTTTGCAGAACTGGGGTGTAAGATCTGTAGGACTACTTGGGAATTTGCTGCAATGTAGAACTCATTACAAAGACAATGGAAAATTGTTCAGTACTGATGTGAACATCTGTAGAAATAAAAATACATGAAAATTAGTCAGCCTAGTGGAAGAGATGCTCTTGGTAATTTTTCCAATTGTATTTTCATAATATACTGCTATATGCGGTACTTGGTTTTACAACAGCTGGTCTCACAAATGAGCAGGTCTCACAAATTCTCTGGACTGGAAGAACCCTGTTCATTCTAAAAATATGCTGAGTGTTTTCAGAAGATGGGATTTTTTTGTTTACCATAGGTAAATAACAACAACAACAAAAATATTTGCTAATGTACACAGATAAGATCATATGTCTCATACGGAACCGGAGAAACGAAATATGGAATGGCACACAAAATAAGTAAACAAAATTAATATGGACCTGGGAGTTCTGGTTAGACTTCATTTCTCATATTGCAGTACTACTTCATTGTCAGAAGGGAGTCCCTAAATGCGGACAGGAGACTAGGGGGAAAAACAGCCCAGGAGAAGAATGCAGTTCTGAGTTGCTCAGATTAATAAATCTATCCAAGAACTTGAGTTTCTCTATTTCTGTATGTGGGAATATAGTGGCAGTTCTGTAACCCTGACATTGTTTTACCTTAAAAATGAAATCCTGTCAGATTTTGCTTTGAATGATAAATTTTAAAATTGCCATGGAAAATATTAGTTCATCCAAATAGACTTTCAGTAGACAATATTTGGTGCTCTGCAAATTGTAATACAGCGTCAGACTGTGTGTAGCTCAGGTACCAATGAAAAAACAAAAAAATAAATCAAACAACTGGGAGCCCCATTTTTTTCCTTAGATGTTGGAAAAGAAAACACATATCCAGGTACCAAACAGTTAAGATTAAAATTTTGTTCCAAGAGAAATAATTCAATATAGCATTTTATTTTTCTAGCTTGGATGAGACAGTGTACAGTATATATACAGATAGTACAGATCAGTTTTTAAAGGCATGCCTATGGCTTATCTTCTTGATGATAAAAATGTAGGTATTTCTAACAATGAAAAGACTATTTGTTATTCTCTATCAGATAAACTTTATCACAAGGATTAAGCATTTCCTAGCAAAACGTGTGAAGGGAAAAAAACAAGTGTGCATGACCTGTAAAACTTTAGCAGGTCACCAAGAAGGGCTGCCACGCTACCCTACGTACATCTGCCTGTTGCCACCTGAGGGAGCTGAAATGGGCTGAGACAGATGCGTGGGCAATATAGGAAATGTAGGGGCATATCAGCTCTAGGTTATGCCAAAGAAAACATAAAAAATTGTGAATTTCTGAGTATTTAAAAGTTAATGTTGAAAACCACCTCTCAGAAAGCCTACATGATATTCTCTCTCCACATCTACATCGTCCTCATAAATGCGGTATGTCAGTACAGAAATGACCCATATTCAAAACACCTCACTTCCCTGGATATTTTGTCAGTGGAATTCTGAGCAGTTTCAG
>NW_010404098.1:0-28012 GCF_000710305.1 Buceros rhinoceros silvestris | reverse complement strand
TCAGCAGGAGCTCTGCACCAAACCTCACCTGCATGAAGGCTTCAGAACTGTCTCTTTCCTTTAGCTTCTTCTTCCCTGTCCTGAGGGTGGTTCTGCCTTCTCCCTTCCCTGACATTTGAGTGTGGTCAAAAGCTTACACTGATGAAATAGTAGCAAAAGAAGTTATTCCCTTTCCATGGAGTTATCCCTGGGTAAAGTCATGAATAACAAGCCAGGTCAGGATTTCCACTCGTGAATCCTGTTACACTGCTCGCAGCCCAAATATTTTGGGTAAGCACAGCCTTGGATTCATCTAAAATATGAATAAAAGCTTGGCTTCAGGCAAAATCTTTAAGAACATAACTACTCAGCAAATCACTCATGCATATAGTTAATTTAAAGAACCTTTTTAAAAGTACTGAAGCCAATGAGACCAAGTAATTATACATAAAAGAAGGTAACTGGGATTTATTATTGGAATGACTGAAGGGTATGTGGTAATATAGTATGTAGTTTCATTTCCTTTATGTATGGCCATTCCTTTATCATGTTATTCTACTTGTAGAAGAACCAAAACAAAAAATTTAGGGGCATAACTGGTAGCTAGAAAACTTTGAGGAAAAATCTAAGCTGTAACACAGTAGCTTTCCTTAACTACTTATCTTCCCAGCTGTAAAATACAAGCAGAAAATGTTTATTTGCCTTCCCCTGCTCTCATTTCACTATGGACTGACAACTCTTTCTTAGAACATTTAAAATAAATACTCTTTGAGAAAAATTTCTCTTACTTGAGAAAATTCTGCGGCATCATTCCACTTCGTTAACACCAGTAACTACAACACAGCTG
Organism: Buceros rhinoceros silvestris; assembly: GCF_000710305.1. Taxonomy (NCBI): domain Eukaryota; kingdom Metazoa; phylum Chordata; class Aves; order Bucerotiformes; family Bucerotidae; genus Buceros; species Buceros rhinoceros. Next base: position 27,186 of record NW_010404098.1, on the reverse strand, counting down.
CTTTCTGATGTCAGTCAAGGTATACAAAGCTACATATACACACTTTCCAAATATTTCACTTGTAATGTGGCTTTTAAAAAGAAAAACATTGAAAAATGATTATTTTTGCAATTAAAATAACTGACCTTTGAAAAAAAAAATCAGAACTGATGCCAAATTCCCTCTCTAGCATGGCTGCAGCATTCTTATTTTAATTTTAAGGTCCTGTATCTTATTCGAAAATTTCTTTAATACTTTAATTTTATTGCAATGCATTGTGGTTTTTAAACAAGACAAAAGACAAAAAAAAAAAAGACAAACACAGCATGGAAATGAATTGTGACCCTACACACACGCAAAAATACAGGTATTTGAGTACTTGTATGGCACAGCTATGATACAGAAAATTCTAGTTAAGGATGATACAAAATGCCTAACTCTGTACTTCGTGCTGTTGAAATGATCGAGGTAGAAACTCCACAGTTCTTACCAGGTGGGGTTTGAATCATTAGAGTTATTCTAAACCTGCTCTTGAATTTTTTTCCCTTGATTTGCATTTCTCTCTATATTTTGATGAACAAAATCAGTTATTTCTAGAGACCAGATAAAAAACAATGCTTAAGTTGGCACTACTGACCAAAAAAAAGAAAAAATAATTAAAAACAAACAAACAAACAAACAAATCTCCAAACCCAAAAAACAGACTAAGGAAAGATAAAATTCAAATCGTAAAGACAGACCATATTTGACTGTTGTCAAGGCTGAAGTGCAGTTTCACCCTTCTTTGACTGTAGTGAGGATTCCGTCCTAGAAATTTGTCTTTCTATGCCAGCCCCCCCAACTTCTTTATGTTTATTCATAAATCCTAAAATCTGTGAGATAAGCAAGCTCTGATATACATAGGGTTCTGAACCTGTGAAATATCAAAGCTAAAATGAAGTGCACCTAAATACGGACTTGATATCTTGCAACTTAGTGCTTAGCTCATAAAAAAAAGTTTTCTATTTCTTAGGAAAATATTTGCTTAACATCTGTTGTGTTTTACAGATGAAACTATGTCTGTTGAAACCAAATTCAGGCCTAGATATCAACTATCTAAAATTTGATGTATTCAGTATTCAGGGATTCTTGTCTTCTCACTGAAATTCTTAAATAATTTACAATCTAAGGTATTGATTTTGCCCAAAGGTCGAGAGCTAAGGTCTCCAAACAACATTCTCTCCTAATCTCAAATACAATAAAATAAATTAAAAAAAAAGGAAAGATGTGAAATACAAATTCATTACCAGACAGCTGAACCTTCATTTTAATCACTGAAATGAGCTGGAATCTTTTTACAGCTGGAAGTTGAATGACACCACTAGAATTCTACCTACAGATGCTCAAACTATTCCATCTTCAACTCCATTTCAAAATTAAAATAAAACAAAGTACTGGTACGTATTATGTTGCTGACTTTCAATAACTTGATTATTTCCTGACTGGTTGCTCTGGACAAAGTTACAGGAAACAAGTATGTCATTCTTCCTGAAAAATGTCAATAAGAAAATAATAACAATCGTGATAATGATAATATGATCATAATAAAACCCCAGACCCTAAATGCTACCTCTTTTGTCACACATACACTTAATTAACAGTATGAGGAAGTTTTTTTCCAAGTATCACAGCCTCTCAGCAGGACATCAGTTGGAGGCTGGGTACAGATGACAATGAGGCACTTTTCAGCCATTGTAATTTAGGTCTGACAGTCAGACAGTGAACAGCCACACAACTACAAAAGTTTGTTAAAAAAACCTATCAAGTAGATTTTAATAACCCACACACAGTCCTTCCCACACACAGTCCTTCCCACATAAAGACAGACAACATGGTTATCTTTTTAACTCACTAAACTAATCATGCTCAGGTTTTTTTATAAGCAGTAAACGCTTACCCTGATATTCACCTATGAGGTGCTTCCTAGCTTTTGATTCCATTTTTTTTATCTATTCCTCAGTTTAATGTTTTCCTGACTTCTTCATAAACACATTAAAAAGGACATACTGTTTTTCAAGGTGAATTTCCCTCAGTTCCCTTGCACACACACTCTCATCTGTGTTTTTTCAGTTCTGGTAACATATATGCATTAAGAAACAAGCTCTGCAATGAATATTCCTTCTCAGTTTTCACAATCTTCAAGACTACACCTATAAAACAGAGAAGTAACATTACGCTGTGCTTTTACACACAACAACTGCAGTGCAGAGATAGCAAGGGCATGAATCACAAAAAGAGCTGCTGCAACATGCAATAAACCCAGAGCAGTTTTTTTCTACCTGGTGTTATTTAGATGCCTAACAATAAGATCCACACAAGCGAGCTTATTAGTGAAAAGGTGCTGTAGCCTGCAAGAAACAGCAGTGAGAAAAGCTGTATCCTAGATACCTTCTTAGAAATTATTTAGTGGGGAAAACCCATTTTGAACTCTTTTCTGCATTAACAGCTTAAACCAACTTTATTCTGACAAAATGGAGAAGGAGATGATGTTCCCTTTTGAAGGCCCAGTGGATGCATGAGATGCAGATTATTTTAAGTTACTCTTCTGTTACATGGTGTCTGAATGCTTATTTCCTACTTCTTAAGTGAATGCTCAGACCATCACTCTTGAAAAAGAAGGAAGCTGATCTGTTTTATATAGGATCGTTAAATATTCATCAGGCCAAAAAAAGGAAGGGAGAAAGACTAAGAAAGGTTCTCTGGCCTCTGGTGGTTAAAACATGAGGATTGGGTATTCAAAAAAGGTAAGAATTAAAGCTGCATCTGCAGCATCTTGTGTGAGTTTTCTATTTACCTCACCGCAAAACCAAAACCACGTAACCTCTTCTCCAGCCAGGTTTTGCATGGGATGTAACTGTGAACTCTGAAAATGTCACTGACTAGCTTCCAAAAAAGAATTAAGTATATCTACTCTATGATTTCTGACAGTGCTTAAGCATTAATTGGCATCTGGCTGCTCGGCAGTGTAAAGTTCAGATGGTTCTGTCTGCAAACAGATTGGGAACAGGCTAAGGTGACATTTTAAGCACCCATGGAAAAAATTTATAGAAATTTACTTTTTTTTCTAGGTTCAGGCAGGTACTAAGATACTTCTTTTGCAATGAGACAAATAAATGCATGCGAACATCTAACCCTGAATGGCATACCCCGAATCACCTACTGTGTTATTGCTGAATTTGATGTGTGTGATCTGATTTGGCTCTGGAGACATCTCTCCAACTACCTGGCCAAATTTCCAGAACATTTTTGTTCATATTTATAATGTATGCCAACAAAATTTAGGTGCCTATATGTTAGGGATTCTCAGCACTGCTTGAGGAAGTTGGTGGTACAGCTCAAGCTTTTAAAAGCCATTCAGGAGTCTAAGGACTGACTAAGGTTTTCAAAATCATTTACATACCCTGCATTTAGTGATATCAAGAAAAAAAGAATCACAAGATGCTTATAAAACTCTTCCAGTGCCAAGTTACCTTTACAAATCTGGCCTGAGAATTACTGATGAAAAACATTCACTAAGGAGATCTTACTAACAAGAAGTCTAAAACCTCTACTGTTGATAAGAGCAGTACTGACAGGATGCACGCTATGTCCACTAGTAAGTTAACACTCAAACCATAAAACGTATTTGCAGCATGGCAAGAGAGGCTTACGCGTGCTTTAATGTAGGCAGTCTGGGTAACAGTGGCACTGGAAATGAACCATTAGGACATCCCTGCAAGGCAGCTAGTGAGTTAGTAGCCTGAAGTACCTTATACTAAGATGCCATAAAACCTATCCTGTCATCACTGTTACTGTCCCCTCGTGCTACCCAAAGTAAATTGATAAAGGTGGCTAAAGTCTAAAGCATCTAGATTTCAGCAGAAGTACTCAGCAGCAGTATTAGAACTACCACAAATTCAGTTTTACAGTAGATATGTAGGATGTGCTGGTGCAGTTCTTATCCCACATCTTTCCTTTAAACCAGCAGTTCAGAGATCTCTTATTGCTCTGCAGTGCCCCTAAGAAAGGATTCCTTCTTTACAACCTACTATTTCAATTACCAGCTTCATATGGATTTTGGAATTTAAGGAACTGATGCCTTTGTTGCCATCTTTTGATTCGGGCAGGTAGTCTTACATATTGGCACCTTTCAGGTCATTTATGAAAGATTTTCTTCAGTAGGAAAGGCTAGAATTCGGTTTTGTTTATTTTTTACAAAGAAAAGCTGATGTAGGATCTGATTATCCAACATTTTATGTTGAAGCAATTCCTAGTACACCACTGCTTGAATCTGGGCTGTGGCAAATAAAAGCAGCAATTTACATATGTTCAGCCACAACCTCCCTCTCCACAAATGTTAACAGTTCCCTTCCTTATTCCCTCAACAATATTGCAAACAAAACTATCAAACATGATTCTTTAATATATCATTGTCAAGCTATTTTTCCACTCAACCAGGGAAAGATCTTTTTCCCCCCTGCTGTGTAGCAACTGGATGATCTTTTGAAGGCATACAGGATCAACTGTTTGAACAGGAAGGTGCTGTGTCTCCCTGGATTACGCTCACTGATTAATATTGGTTTAGGACTTAAAATCTGTGAACAGAGGATGCATTCTGAATGACATGCAAGAGCCATGAAAGAATCCCAGTGCTACCAAACATCTGTTGAAAACTGTCTGACAGGGTTTGGTTTTTGTTCGGGCATGAGGTGATACAGAGTGAAAGCAGCAAGAAAAAGTGGATGAATTTGGAGCTACTGATCCAGAGAAGTAGCAAGTGGGGCTGATAATTTGAGCATCTGTGTCTGTATCATCTCTTGCAAGACCATAAATTTCAGGCTTGAGCACTTCAACACGCCCTTCAGGCATCTTTCTCTTCTGAATTCTCTCAAGGCTTGAAAACATTGATTACCATTGCCCTATCACTAAAAGAACGGGAGAAATAAAGGAAGCTCAGAGGCAAGCAGTGAAAGTGATTGAGACATTAGAAGTTTTCCTCATAGAATTTTTTCATTTGTTTAATTTATAAATGAGACAAAAAGATGTGGCATGATAGAGCTGTATAGAGTATCTAGGACTATACCAAAGCTAAATCATATGTTCCTATTAATCTTTTATCTTTCAGACTGGAAGTCACAAATGTTAAAAACAGGAAAAGGAAATGCTTTGTAGAATGCCATGATCAATTTAGGAAATGTACAATCACTAGATCTAACAAAATGGGGATTAGAGAAGTATTTGACAGGCATATGAACCCAAATAAACCTTTTTAACAGTTAGAAAATAAGTAAGTAAATTGTGCTTAGATAAAACTTACTCCCAAATAGAGCATGACATAATAATCTGCCTAAATGTGTGTTTAACTTCCTCCTAGCCTCTGCTTCTGACCATTTACAGAGACAGACAGACAGACAGAATGGGTTCTAAGGTGATGTTCCTATGATATGGGAACCCTAGCTACATAATTATGTTTCAGCTAAGTTAAGATACTCTTTTAGATCAGAATGAATGGTAAAATTGATACTTGCTGTACTAACAGCAACAAACACAGATGGAAGATGAAGGATATGATTGAGAAGATACTCTCCAACTGTACATTTCCTGACCTGATTATTATTGGATTGGCTGTAGAGGTTCATATTATCCTTTACCAGGCAGAATCTCTATCCCTTAAACATCATGCCAGCCCCAGCTGGACATTTAACAGTCAATGAACTACTTCTCGTGAAAATCATCAGTTGTGAGTAATTGTGTAACCAAATGGTTAGTTGAAATTACACCCCTCAGTATCTGCAAAAACATTCTCTGTCAACAACTGGTGCAGACTGGTGTGTCAGGCAGTCCTTGCTGGAGGTCTCCTTGCCTGCTGCATGCTGTTTCCTTGCTCCCTCAGGATGTCTCCATAGAAATACTCATACCTTGAGTGTCATGTATTCATGCATTAATATCCTTTAAGTTTCTTAAGAAAATAAAAGGATGGGCATGAGTTGTGTTAACAGAAATGATAGCAGTCTCTTTAGCAGTGCCAACCTGAATAAATTCCAAGGCAGTATTAAAGGTGTTACATTTCTCTCCAATAGCTCCTGAAATTAAATTTGAATAGTCTGTAAATCTTCTCCTCTTCTCTGCTGTCATTCTTTGCTTTCACACTTGCCTGAAATCTATTTCCAGTCTTCAACTTTCTAACCCCAACGATTTTACTTTTACTGCTGACTTCTGCCCCAAAGGTCCTCAGACATAACTAGCAAGTAAATATGTCTAGACAGTAGCACTTTACTTCCTGGGAAATTTCAGATGGATTTGGCCTTTCACTTCATCCTTCTTCGCTCCAGAAAAAAAAAAAAAAGCACGCTCCAGAAAACAATATTACTACTGCTGAGGTTTTAGCAAAGAGGACAGTTTGTTTCGTTTCTATCGGTCTTATTCCTTCTCTGTTATGAACTGTTTAGCTTGCAGGCTGACTAGCTTGTCTGGGAAGCATGGCAACCTGATTTGTCTTCAACTGCACAGCAGAGAAGTCAGGAAACAGATAAACCTGCCAGGTCCCCAGCTCCAGAGAAGACTGCTTAGCCTATGGGTTCCCAGCCAACCAGTGCTTGGCTTGTCAGGTTGATATAAAGAATGCCTCTCTACTAATTTGGGAACAACCTGTTTAATTTGCCAGTCACCAGCTAAACTGAGGGATGACTCACCAGGCAACCATCTGTTTTATCGTAAAAGTTTTGACGGAATTACACTTGCATCTTTGAATTTTACAGAAACTTAGCAAAAATGGCTTTCGTGGAAAGATTTCAACCAGCTCTGTCAGGACCCTTGTTGATCAAAGGCTGAAGGGTCGTCAGGTTTCTGTTTCCATAAGATCTTTAATGGTTCATTAGTTAGGAAAAGCCTACAGTGAATGGGATAAACATTGGGCTGGACTGCCCATCTATGCAACCTTAGTACTACAAATAAAGAGGAACGTTAAGTATCTAGCATTCATTAAATCTAAGGTTGACAGACAGGTACAATTACTAATTGGCTGACATGCCATTTAAAGAGTCTCTAGCATGTGCTGTTCCTCATTTTGCAGATATTTTTAGACCTCTGTTTTATGTAGATTTTATTTTCCTAAGGTATTATTTTTATCTGCAGTATCTTTGCTGTAGACTTTAAGCTTTATGGGATTCTCTAAACAGAGAATAATTTGTCCTAAACAGAATACTTGTGATCAGTGATTTTTTTTCTTAGTTCTTGTTAAACCAGATTCTCACTAACACTTTTCTTATCACTCCAGGCCTTCCTGGGATTACATCTAATTTGCCACATGGAGTTATTTCTGCACACAGAATTAAAGCCCTTAATCATATTTGGTTTAGTGACTCCCATTTGCTTAGCAATCATGAGACTATTTCGCCTTCTGTTCTGTCTTCCTCTAGGGCTGATGGTTACTTGATTGATTCACACAATCCATCAGTGACTGATTTCTGAGACCAGTTATTTTAGTACAAAATATCACTCATGTCTGCTTTTATTATTTCATTTTTCTTCAGAGTTATACACAAAAATGTGAGAGAAGAACTTTAGATACACACACACTGACCATGTAAAATATCCATAAAAACGTGTTTAAATTTTGGCTTGTTCTCCTTATCTGCAGTGTCATTGTGAGAGGATGGCTAGGACATGATTACTTGTCATAAAGGAAGAGCGAGCTGCCTAGTACCAATGAAACCTTGCACTTGTTTCTTCTGTGAAAAATTATAAATAGAATTGATCTTAGAATAAAAAAACAGCTCAGTGCCTGGAAAACAACTTTAAAGAAAAATAATGTTGATAGCTGTGCAGGCTACTGAGCTTGAAAAGCAACTTTTGTAAAACATATTTAACATTTACAGTCACTTGGTGGCTGAGAACAGCAGTACTTTTAAAATATGTTTAATGTTTAAAACCACTTGGTGGCCAAAAGAACAGCTCTTGCTGAAAAGATATTTAATGTTCAGAGTCATTTTGTGGTAAGGAAAAAGCAACTTCTTGTTAATTTTTAACATTTACAGCTGATCAGTGACTACTAAAACAACTATCAATACGTGTTTTATGTTTAGAGATGTTATGTGCCTGTACATACAGTAACGATTCCCACATCTTTCAATACGACACTAAAACATGCCAGTATGTTTCCCTCAGCAACAGTATCATTGACAAAAAAATAACACACGTCATCCCAACAACTCTAATGCAATATATCTTGCACCTGAAGATGATTAAGCAAGCCACAAGACTGTAGCAATAATTACAAAGCTTCTCCTTATATAGTAAAAGAAATATCACTCAGCACCATTAAAATGACCAATATAATAATTTTAATAATGAAAACTGGCTGCTTAATCTAACAGAGTGGTCTGCGTCAAAAGACTTGGGTGTGATGAAATATAAAGTGTTATTTGAGTTATGCTATTGAGCTGGAGTAAAATCAGTGTGCGTGTAGGAACATAATGGCTTTATAGGCTGTGACCTGAGTTTTTAACTTTGCCCACTTCCAGTTAAACAAAATAAGGTACACTTGGATATACATGAAGTAAGACTCAAATGTTTTGCGTTGTTTCGGCACTAGTACTGACATTTTGGGACTGTGAAACAAGCTAGGAGAAAATACTTATCCAGTGTCACATCTTAATAACCGCAAAAGCTTCTCAAGGCATTTTGCTATGTGCATGTTTGTAGGGTCCTGTCTGACACACCTTCATTTTACATAGATTCTCTCATCTAACAGTATTTGCCCAATTTCCTTGTTTTGCTGACAATTTCTAACAGCCAGGGTATATGAAATGAAACTCGTAGTGAGTCAGACAGCAGCCACAACCCTCTACCCAAGCAATCCTTGATTCTCTGCATTGTTTTCTGCTTCCCTTTTCATCTAAAAGAGTTTTGTCTGTAAGGTTTTTCACAGTAGTTGAAGCTGCCCAGGTTGCCTAGTGATCTTTCATAATGTCAAGAAACACTTTTGTTTCAAAAGCTTTTACTGCCTACTTGTAATTTTCTTTCAACATCTCAGTATAGTTTTTTTTAATATTTACTTTGTTTTATTTTGTATTTTTGTGCAATGCTCCTTATACGTGGGCAAAACCTCTGACAAAAGTCTAAGCAGCCATAACCTGCCTCTCCTGCTTCTTAAAACTCACCTTAAAACTCACCTTTCACACAAAGGCTACAAAGCAGTATTGGGGAATCTTAACAAGTTAGTGGGGATAGGGGATTTCACACTGAGAAATACAAAGTAAGAGGCATGGGAAAAAATACCTTATCAGTACTTTCACAGAGGTCAGTTGTAGCTTGACCTTGGGATCACTGGGGAAAATCCTTCCAAATTTTCATCTCAATGATCAACAGCAGACAAAACAGGGAAAATGATTGATAGGAATTATTACACAAGGAAAAGAGAGTAAAAAAGAATATGCAAGATATTCATATCTTGAATATGACATCAAATTTCCATCATTTTCTCTAAGGACACACAAACACCAGAAAAAAACACAGAGATCAGGGTGGAGCTGGAGGGGGCGCAGACAGGATATGACTTATTATACTGCTAGTCATCTCTCCATGAATGTGTGTAATACCATTAAAAAATCTTTCTGGCCTTTACAGATTCCCAAAGTAGTATCTTCTGCAACAGCCTAGATACACCTTTGGAAGTCCTTAAAAATTTATTGCCAGAAGCTAGGAATCTATATCAAGGGAAGGATCACTCAGCACGAGCTCCAATGTCTCATAGTCCTTCCTTCCCCAGCCTCTGCTCAGTGGAAGCTTCAGGCTAAACTCAGGCACACCATACTAAGCTATGCCTAACCAGAGGGCACATTCCTACTCACCGATTCATCAGGTTTCTTTTCTACACATTGTAATCCGTTCACATGAAAGTACATAGGCAGATATACTAAACGTATATTCCATTTGCGAATATATACAAGGATTTGTCCATTTTTAAAGATGCCAATGTTTAAACACAAGCCAATTAAGCATTCATTCCAGAAGTAAAACTGCCAGAAAATTTATAGAGACTATTTTCAGGCCATCAAAAACAAATGCAAGCAGATCCATAACACTCTTCAAGCAGATGCCTTACACAACAGAGAATACTCAGTAAAAACGACCTGATATCAACTTACTAGTATCATTGACCATTTTAGTGTTACAATTGAGGCAGTTTCAAACAGAATATTCAAGCCTAATCAGTAATACAGCTATTTAATGTGAACATATTCCACTACTCATTAATTAATAACCAAAAATGCAGAATAATTGTCATGGTGATCTGGAGTTTGTAGACATCCCACCACCTCTGCCCACCCCAAGCAATAAAAAGTTAATCTAGTGGAAAGATATGAAACGAAATTGCCTAGGAAAGAACATATGGAATCTATACATAACGGAATTGATGGGTTTAGTACAGTCCTAGCTGGTCAGAGTATAAGCATAGAGAAATAATGAAAGACCTTAGAAAACTATTAAGAGACTGTGACAGTAGAAATTACAGATTTGCCATGAGTAATACATATGATCAATTAAAATCAGCAGAGTCAGTGAAAGAAATGCATGAGAAATGCAGATGCATTTCTCTGCACGTTTTTATGCATAGATATATAAAAATATATAAGAAGATTTTGCCTTGAATGTGTATTTAATGCTGGTTTGTCCCTACTCTCAGTCATCTGGAATGATAGCTTTAATAAGGGGGCAACCTTGGTTTAAACTCACCGTATATTTGCATGCTTACGTGGGCTATATTGCGACAGAAGCTGGTACAGCTGCCAGAAGCAAAACCACAGCTGATTAAACTATACTTAAGGACAACGCATTTCATCAATACTAACTTACAAATAGGGAAATCAGAGCCCCCTTTTCAGCCCTCATACCTAAATTTCCATTTCTGTTTTTTTTCTACATTTTGGAACTCTTACTAAATGAGGACAATATTTTCAAATAAAGTTATTGATAAAACCAATCCAATATCAGAATAAAAATATATTAGGAGTCTAGCTCTTAAGCTTTTATAAGTCTCTTATTAGGCATAGGATAACAACATTGCAATCTCTGTTCTTAAAATAGCAGTTCTGCATTGTAATCTGACTCCATCTGCTGAGTTTCTCTGCAGGGAATTTCACAACATTATTCTTTCCAAAATAAATTCTTCACCGCAAAGTATTCTGCACCTCATCTATTACGTGAGCAATACACTGTCAACTTTGGAAATACCAATATGCTTCCGCAACAATACAGAAACTATGCACCCTTAGAAAATATCAGAAACAATGGAAATCATAGATGGGTACAGCAGCCTGCATGTTACACCAAGGGGCTTTTCAAGACAAGATTTTTCTTTATTGCTATGTGTGATTGACTGTCCATTGACATGAGCAGATTACAATGCATGCATGGAAGGAACAAGGCTAGCTGGCCATTCACATCTTTGGCATAAAACACCTGAGAGTCCTAGTTTGTAGTGGGCTTAAATTAGAGTTTTAGAACGCAGTAAACATCCTGCTTACACTTTTTTCTTAGTAAAAGGAATTTGGCTGCCAGAAGGGAATGTACCACTGGGTATAAATGGCGATCCTAAAATTAATTCTTCTTCAGAAAAAGCTTAAAGATATGCATTGCTATAATATTTTTTTAAGTAGTGGTATTTGATTAGAGGGAAAAACAAACAAACCCCAGTGTACAGAAACTTTAAAAGAAACTTTAATATAACCTTAAAGTGAATTTGAAGGGGAAAATTTTATTTCCACCTTAAACATACATGGGAAATAACACAACAAAGTTCTTGGAAAAACTGTAATGAAAAATTTGGATATGATGGATATGTCTAAATCACGTGTGTTCAGAAAACCAGATACTGAGGATCCTATGAATTTCCATCTTCTTCACAGAATCCCAGAATTGTTTTGGTTGGAAGAGACCTTTAAGATCAAGTCCAACTGTTAACCCATCACTGCCATGTCACCACCAAATCATGTCCCTAAGCACCACAGCTATGTCCTTTAAATTCCCGCAGCGTTGGTGACTCCACCACTTCCCCGGGCAGCCTGTTCCAATGCTTTGTACCTTTTCCAGGACAAAGTACCAAGGTCCAGTATAAAGTTGACACCCAAATTTATTATAACTATGACTGCAACTCTGAATTGGGGTTGAATGCTAAGGCATTTTTTCAGCCACCAAATTTTCAGCACCAGCAATTAGTACAAAGGCCAGAGATGTTATAAAACTGCGAACAGCGTAGCCATGAACATTTCTAAAATCTGTGTAAGAGGTCTGAAGGGCACTTTTCTTCCCAAGACTTCCTGGCCCCACACAGTCCTCTCTCATGGCTGCAGGCTGTGGTACCTCAAGGATGTTTTATATAATTCACTTTATTTCACTGTCCAAACAGAACATATACTGTGTGTTTACACCGGGTGTTAAGCTTTGAGGATTTTATTAGCTTCTTCTCTGCCCCTCTATTCCCCTTTCAACATGAACTCTGGCATCCATATTTTGCTCCTTATTACCAATAACCTTAGGATAAATACCAAACTGAGTAAAACTTCGCATGCGAGGGTCATGCAACAGTAAAAGACACCAAGTCACTAGTCAGAAATCTTGCCAGGATCATAGAAGTGAAAAGTAAGGAGGGGTGGAGGGGGCTAGTCATGGCATAGTGCATTTCCTACAATGGAAGGAGCGTTCGTGAGTGTAGTTCATAATAAATACAGTTGCAAAAGATAGTAAGTGAAGTTTAGAACATTTGAGAATTGAAAACTGACTACTAGAAAATGAAAAAAAAAAAGAGAGGAAGAGTTTATCAGGGGTTTTGCCTAACACAAGACAACCATATGCTGTACAAGCTAAAAAATCAAAGTGATTTTCGATGTCAGCCTCAGGCAGTGACAGGTCTAGGCATCTCTATAGGTGCAACTAAATGGTACTGGTGATAGGGAGCAATACTTTTAGATCCTCTGAGAAATCTGTGCTTGCATAAGGTATCAAAAGCATAGATAAGAGAGGAAAAGAGAGTGGAGAGACCTACATGAGAGAAAGCACAAACTCCTGGCATGTCACAGGCCACAGAAGGCATTTTTGGACATTTTTTCAGCAAAAATTGTTATCTGCTTTAGTAACCACTAATTAGAGTCAGGGCATTTAGGGCATTATTTCCATGCCTTGGCTTTTCCAATTAGTTTCATCCATCTTTTTCTTTTCTTACACAGGAAAATGAAATTGTTATGAATAAATCTTCTAGAGATAGTGAATGTGACTGAATAAAGTAAGGACTGAATAAAGTAAGGACTGAATAAAGTAAGGATCCATGGCATCTACTCCTGTTTTTCCAAAGGACAATAAATTGAAAAGCAGTTCTAAATTTCTGTATACATGACACAGCATACTCAGTTGTATCTCATTTAGTCATGCAACTCCCAGTCAATGTAGAAGCCACAATGCATGGCACACCTTCAAACGAGTTTCCCATGAAATAAAACCACTGTTAGCATTTTGTCTGCTACTGCATACACATATTTAAGAAAGGAGGGAGAGCAACAGAGTGAGAGAATGAAAGCATGCGCTGCATTCCACTGTGTTAATAGCAGTATCCATTACTATTTTGCACATTTCTTTCTGATCAAGTCTTAAAAGCAATTTTAAAATTAACCATTCATTCGCTGGTGAGAAAATTTTCTTCTGCACTTGCCACAGAAGTAGACTTGAAAATATAACAAATGTTTTGCATTTTTAAATAACATAACTTAAGCATCTCTATAGGAGTAACAACAATAGCGCACCTGTATAATGAATCAATATATGTGCCTCTAAGGATGACTATATTGACCTTCTTTCTGCATTTGAATGAGATCAACGTGATCACCTCTACATGTCTACTAATATCAGATTTTATAACACTTTACCACTGTTTAAAATACCACCTTATTAATTTCATACAGCAGCTTCTGGAGATAGCTAGTTGTCTCCTGGATTGCCTTTCAAAACATCACTATGTGAGCAGCATAGCTGAAGGGGCAAGCAGGATCCCTCTGCGTATTTCAGTCAGAAAACTTCCAAAACTGTTAGCAGCTACAGGGAGTATGAAAGGAACAGTACTGGCTTGTGAAGTACTGGAAAAAGACAGCTCAGGATAGAAAATGGCAATAAGCTGAAACTATCCCTGAGAAGTTAAAGGCCTCCCATCCCATAATGAATTAATTTCTGGTGCCTGCAGGGAAGCCCGAAGCACCATCTGGCAGCAGGACACAAGCTATGGGCTTGTGTTGCACCTGCACTGCTCAGGACCACTGCAGAATCAGCCATCAGGCACACACCCAAAGGTCCTATTCAGCTTATTCTCCTGCTCTAAAGCAGGATCGATGTTCTTTATGTCTTTCCCACGAATCATCTACCCTGTTGTGAAAATTCTTCAAACAAAAACATATTCCAGTACTTCAGTATGCTTAATACAGCCCAACTTTCTCTGAAGAGTAAATTATTCTCTCTCCTGTACACTAGCTTTTTGAAAACTCACTATTTCCAGGCAGTTCTCTCTTTTTTTTTTTTGACTTAAGAATTCAATGTACTCAATATTTTTCAATATTAGGAGGTCATACCAGTGCTGTAGAAGTTTAACTGACACAAAGACATGAACAGTAAATGGCAAGATGCTGCTGTACCATCTAATTCTGTACAGCAAATTGTCAATGTAAAATAGGAAGAGAGGGGAACACACTTCATTGTGTGAAATAACAGATTTGGGGGAACCCTTGGACATTAACATATCTGTCTTGAATTTTTTTTTTCTCTTCCTGTCCACAGAGGCTTAAAGTCACAGAAATTCATTTTGCAAGAGAATGCGTTTCTAAACAAGCAAATAAAACTGAAACAAAACTGTAATCTGTATGATTTGAAGCATAGATTAAGACATTTTAATAATAATTTTATAAGTCATATTTTTGTTTCAGCCTTTTTTTTTTTTTCCCTCAGCAGGGAATACACATTGAGACAATCCAGTAATATCAGCAATTAGTTACCAAGTGTTAAAAGCTTCTTACTCACCCACTGGAGACATTTCTGGGACGCTGGCAACATAAGGCCCATCCAGGAACTTTGGCTCATTATCATTAATGTCTTGCACTTTGATGATGAACTCTGACTCAGGCTCTAGCGGTTTCTTCGTGTCAACATCCACAGCCTGAGCCCGGAGTGTGTAGAAAGGTTTTTCTTCTCTATCTAGGCTCCTTATGGCATGAATGTCTCCTGTGGTCTCATCAATGGTAAAAACCGTGCCAGCACCATCTCCTGAAAGGGTATATTTAACAGTGCCCACTCCCTTGTCCAAGTCAGAATGAAGCTTGAGAATGAACAGGAAAAAAAAAAAAAAAGAAAAAAAAGGGGAAAAAAAAGGAGGAAAAGAACATTAATAGTTTGGAATTAGACTGGAAGGCAATTATTATATCTTTCTCTTACATAATAAAAGGCATTCGAGGAACCCATTTCATAAGTCCTTAAGTGCCTAAGTGCATGGAAAAAACATGGGCAGCATGTTATCTAATAGTTTTCCCCCCATCTAGTAGCCAGCAGAGAGAGAATTTCAAATTTCTGACTGCTTCCTGCCAGGAGTACTGTTCACTACTAAAACTGCAACAAAGCAGGGCTTTAGATTTGTTATAAACTGAAATTTAATAAGACCTAGGATGGAAAACCACCAATAATCACATTGAACAAACATGAGATGACATGAGAGAATGTCAACAGCTTTCACAGGCATTTGGCTTTCAGAGGAGTAGAAGGGAAGAATCTAATTTTTGTTTCACACAAAACAGCTTGATGGAATCCTAAACTCAAACTCAAACCTAATTTAAAAAAAGACAATATAGACCTCTTAATTACAGTAAATGCTAAGCAGAACAAAATTACTACCTTTTACAGAAATATTTGACTGTTTGTTGCTATTGATTCTGAGATAGTCACATTGTGAACAGCGTGAGGCTAGGAGTTCTCTTGCTCGTTGCAAGACTACAGAACTCAGTGATTTCTGCCTTAACTCAATTATTTCTGCCTTAAATACGAACATACATATTTTCTAGGCTATTAGTGTGTTAAATCTCTGTTTCTAATTTGAAAATATACTTGAATACAAGTTCTTGGAAGCTTTTGGCTATTTGATCAGTGTCTATAGTACTATAATGTGGCGTTAAACACTATTTCAAATGCAGGAATATTTGAAATTGAAATACAGTATGATGAACATCTTTCTCAGATACTTTTACCTACTTCATTCCTTTAAATACATCTAACATTTTTGAATAGATATTCAAGGTTACATCACTGATGCTAAAACAGCTTTTAAAATATTTGTCCGCTTGTCCCAACTAATGAAAATTGAAGAAATCTACTATAATGGACACAAACTGGAATGGAGTTTTGAAGAGTGAATTCCCTTAAGCAGTATAGTAAAAGGATTATGGATATAGGCTTTATTTACATGATGTACTGCCCAAGGTGAAACACAATAGAGGAAACATAGGACATGAAAGGAGATTACGTAGAAAATGAATTACTGAGAAACTAAATGGTTTTGGTAATGGGGCAAGAAGCTAAGCTACAGAGAAAGAGGTAAAGGTAATTATTAACATTTATAGCTATTGCCTTGAAATTGAAAATAGGTCTTTGTGACTGTGGAAGAGGTCATGGTTTGTGGGACACAGCGAACATGAACATAGCCTCTTCTTTGTCTACTTTTTCATCTCATCATTTCTGCTCAGTGAATATACTAGATTCTGATCTTTCATCTAGCTGCCCCCTGCATGCGATTTTAAATTATCTCTCCAGCCTGAAGTAGAGCATTTTGCTTCTTGAGCACTGGTTCACTGTGAAAAGATTCAAAAGAAGTTAATTCTTTTCCTCCTGGGGTGTTAAATATTTTCTTGCTTGCTAAATGAAAACATAATGCAGTCTGAGATAATTAATATCTATTTCTTCCTCATCATTTTAATTTCAATGGCTCACAAGCTTCCTGCTGTTCCATTATACCTTGCTCAGTTAAGACTTCCATTATCATATAGAGGCTTACAGGCACACAGTTGTGAAAAAAAAAAAATGATGATGAGAAAGCTCAAAGATAAATACTAGATCTTTACAGAGGGAACCACACTATTTTCTTATTTGTGTCCCTGTATTAAATGAAATACGTTTGGGCTTTATTGTGAAGTCAACCTTGTCCCATACTCCTGAACGTAAGAATATCACGGAATAAAAGAACGTGCTTTCAAAGCACAGATTTGTAAACAGGGAAGCATGTCAAGATTATTGTCTCTACTCCCATCTCCTGTTTTCAGGTCTGGAACTAAAGCTGAGATGGTTGAATGTCTTTCTGATTGCCAGCTGAAGGGTTTATGTTCAACTACCAACAAATCAGACTGCATTGCATGTGTTATCCAAGCACTTGGATTATACTAGAGAGAAATAATTACAGTTGCTTCCCCTAGCTGGGGAAAGAGGTAAGAAGTATAACAAGAAAAAAGCAAAACGAGGGATCCTAAGAGAAAGGAAAAATGAAACACAAAGACAAGCACAAGCATAGCTTTTTTCCAAATGTATTGCAGCAAAAAAGCTTTATAACTGGCATTAGCAATTCTACAGTTATAGATGTGTTTACTGTGCAAATATGACTCAGCTAGTATAGCCCAGGAACCATTCAATTGATTTAAACAGCGTTGTATTGCTTTGCATTAACCGGGATCTGCCATGTTTCTATTCATCACATCACGCCAATTTCAATATAGGCTTCTTAGATGCCATTGCTGGACAATGGGCAAATCATAGAATCATAGAACGCTTTGGGTTGCAAGGGACCTTTAAACATTATTTAGTCCACCACCCCGACCCACGCTGAGCTATGCAATTTGTGGGGCAATTACACATTACAAAGTGTCTACTGTAGAGGAATTCCTGATTGATTTAATGTAAACTGAACTAAATTCTCCAACAATAAATGCTATGCAACACTGGAATTCAGATGCAGGGATGGAGAAAGACAAACTAGCATTGGTTGGATTTGCACAACATTAGAAAATAACCTTGACTTTCAATGCCTGAAATTTTCCAGAAAGCAGCTTAGGCTAAAGAATAAATATTTACTATTGTGTCTCTGATCTATGTGTTACAAGCTATATTGCACTGGAAGAGAAGGTATTTATTTTTTGAGCTGAAAATAAAAAAAAAAGACTTGTGAGACACACTAGCTTTTCCAACACTGCATCCAGCAGTACTTTTGGGTTTGTATCCCAACTTTCCTTCTTGCTTGCACTTATTTTTTAATTCATTCTCTTCTGCTATTTGAGCAAAACAACAGGGCAAGAACAAGTGCTTAAATTTTACCTATCCAACCCCCACATTTACATTCCAGAATTACTTGAATTCATTACAACAGGGAGGTGCAAATTATTGTATTCACATGGGGTTTTCTTATTTTTGTTTTCTCTGTAAATCATGAATATTAAAAATGCCACAAAGGTTTAGAACTGCGAGGGATTCATTTCTACTTTTGCTCTAATTTGCACTGTTATTCTCACTATATAAGTAACACATTCTAGTGTCAGATCTTTGAGTAAATCTGTCCCAAGTGCGAGATTAACGATTTCTTGCAATGAATTCTCTTAGTACAGAAAATCATGAATCTTATTCTGTGATGGCAGATAAATACATACCATCCGATAATTCTTGCTAATGTGGGCAAACAATAATACATATGGCAAAGGAAATGACTGATAAAAATAACATATGAATAGTAAGATGGAAACTATTGTGAAATACACTGCATAAACTATGCAGAAACTATGACAATGTTCTTGAACCATATCCAATACTAGATGCCAGACTGAATCTGTCTACAAGACCATGTGATCTAGTAACCTCCTTCAGCCTATAACTAGCTGAAAGCTAGTTTGCTTCAGAGAGGATGAAAAAATTGGTTAACAACTCACTACAAGCACATCTGGGAGTAATTATTTATTCAGTTCTTCAGGCAGTTAAGTCCAGTGCCTAACAAGAAGTACGACTACTCGTATTTTAGCAAGAAATTAAGACCGTATTGCTTCAATAATTCAGTGTTATAAACCCCATGTCACTTCAAGAATTCATACACCTGCATGAATGATTTGATATTACACATGAAAGCACACAAGAGCTCAATAAATGCATTTGTTAATGCACTTCAAGGACTGCTGTATATTCCAAGCTAAATTCAACATGGCAGTAGTATGGATCCAAAGTATTTGTTCCTTGGTGATGCTTTACTCCTCAGTATTCTATGCATCTGATCCACAGATGCTCATCTCTTTTCTTAAACACTTTTATGATTGGCATTAATAATCTTATAATGATTTGGAAGGTCAATTTTGTAAATTCACAGACACAGGTAAAGAAATCAGAAGAAAAAGGAACTTAACAAATTGCAAGATAGTCTAGCCTTAAAACTAAGTAATCACTATGCCCTCAGAGAAGATGCAAGAATAAGGGCTGTGACATTCACTAGTACTGCTGTGATCTTAATTTCACAGCAATATTGAAAAATTGAAAAGTTTTTTTATTAATTGATTGGCTACTTTTCTTAATTTCCCATCTGTATACAATTTAAAAAAAAGATAGAGAACAAAGTAAAAAAGTTTTAAATGTCAAAAAAGTTTTTAACATCCCTAAATTGATATTCACCCTGTGATATACTCCAGGATTCTAGGCCTTATTCCATTGCCAATTTCACAGGCTAAAAAGAAAAACACTCTTCAATTTATTGCTAGTAGATCAATTTAAGTGGTATATTGCAGCATGTATCTGGACTGAAAACTTTGTGACATGTTCCAAGATATTAAAGCTCCCTGCATGCACAATGGTACTAGTTATCCATTCCACATCTGTATCCTTTTTCATCATGTAATATATTTTATGTCCTTATTCAATTATTTCCTCTGCTTGTATCTACTGCAAGTATTTCCATTTGCTCTGCAGCCACCAGCTCCTCCTGCTGCTGTTTCTTAGGTGAGATGCTCAATGAAAACTGTTCGAGAAGTCAGAATAGCCACACAACTCCAGTGTTACCCACTGCAAACACAGAATGACATCCTGAACAGAGGAAAGGAAAAAAAGATCATTGTTGTACGGAAAGCATAGGTGCAAGCAGAGCTATTTTGGCAATCTTCTACCGCAGAAGTCTGTGTTGGAACAGGGATGTCACTACAGGAGGCAGGGGTGTAAATGAGCCTAGAGAAACCTTTGATACTAACCACCTAAGATGACTTACTGTTTGGAACGTTGCCCTTAAAAAACCCCCCGTCTACACATATTTCCTATTGGCAAGAACTGTGTGGTCTATATGGATTGCGTAATTCCTTTTACATAAAAGGATTTTTTTATGTATGAGAATTTTCCTGAAATAAAAGGGTGTCTTTGTGTCAGAGACTTTAATTCAGGAAACAGAGTAATAAAAAAACCTAATGCAATTGCTGCTAATCAAATCCAATCAAATACATTTTCTTCCCTCCCTTCTCCATTCACCCCCGCCACCCCGAGGATGTTTAGGGACAGGACAAAATCTGCTCACAACACACCAGTGCAAATGTTTCTTGATCCTAAAAATCTGGATTACCTAGGGCGTCTTCTGAATAGTGAGTTAGCATGGATTAATCAGGCAAGAATAAGGACTAAAGTTTGTGTTGGAAAGAGTTAGGACACCTCTGCAAAATGGGTCACATGAACAACAATTTGCAAAATAGGCATATGAAAAGAAGTAGCAACTAAAATCATAGATTTATAGGATAATTTAAGTTGGAAAAGACCTTTAAGTTCATCAAGTTGAACCACAAAATGATGGGGCAAAAGAAAGATGAACCAAAAAACCCAAACCAAAACAAAAATCCCCAAACCCCCCAAAAGAGGTTTTTTAAAGGTAATTTGGAAAAGATGGGTTTTTTTCCTTTTAAGACTGAAAATTATTTGCAATAGGAAGAGATGTCTTTGTACTAGCTTTGTACAGGGATTTTATAAGAGGTCCCCATCCATAACTAGGCTTCCTTAGTGCTACAAGAATTTTAAACAATAATTAAAAATGACAATTAAAGGATTTGTGTGTGTGGATATATATACACATATAAAATACACTAAGGATAAAAAACCAATTACTTCAAAGAGCAAGCTGTGCATATCTTACCACCATGCCTAATTTTCTTGGAGATGTATTGCTACGGCTTCTTCTCCTATGTTTAGTAAAATATCTGCTTCCAAGATCTGGCATTCTTCTGTCTATATTTTATACAAATGGTAACAGACAACATGGTTCTGCATTTTGAAGCATCCTTTGTACACTGTTCAAATTAGAATACTTTCTTATTCAAGAGTAATTAAATAAAAAGTTTTTCTACTCCTTTTCTAATGATTTCTGTTCAGCAAATAAAGCTGAGCTTTATTTAAATTAAAACACCGATTATCCAATTAAGTAAAAGATTATCTCCTTCTGTCATAGGGATTTAGTTTAAGCATTCTAGTCAGACCAGACTTTTTCAGTAATGAGTGTCATCGTCAGTTAGTAATACGATGGCAGATAAGTTATTACCAATGAATAAAACTAGTACTTGACCTGGTTAGTTCAAATTAATCTTCATCTCTACCAACATCACTCATGGGATGGGTCGAGGGTTGCTATTTTTCTAATTCTGCTCTACAAGAAGATTTTTGTTGCATTATGTGGAATTCAGTAATAACAGTTGCAAACACACATTCCAAAATAAATATATTTTTCATGCAATGGAATTGTCCATAAACAGAAAAAAAAATATTGCTAAAGGAAAAAAAAATATGCACTCATAAAATATTGAAAGAATAAAAATCTCTCAATAATTGTTCATTATAACTTGATTATACAAGTAATTACATATGTAAGCTACAAGCTGCATATATTTCTGATGATTGCTTTTACATCAGCTGGAGCTGATGCATATAGAAACACTGTGTCCTGGTTCTCTCTCTTAACCTTTAAGAATCAACGTCAGAAGAAAATTTTTTATTAAATTATTGTTACTGAACTCATATAGCTCTATGTTACAACGTGCTCTGTGTATGTACATATAGGCTTAAGTCAACAGTTACGTTGAATCCCATTTGAGAGAAACATTCTGCACAACAGTAACAGATGACGGGACCATGAATCCACCAAGGCCTCTCGATATTAACACAAGTTCCAACAATAAATATAAGCACTGGCCATTAGACAACGACAGAAGACAAAATTTGAGGAAATTTATCAACTTCCAGTTTCTTCTTTCTCCACTGCAATTTTATACATCCAGCAGAAGTAGTATCAGCTACAATGAAGCGTGCAGCTGCTGATGACAGCTCCATGGAAAATGATTTCACCATCTCATTAATTTTTTATAATTCCAGAATTTTTCCAAGTACTTAACAGGGGATTGAATCTGAAACCCTCACAGTCCAAAGACCTTAATGTATCAGATAGGAAAGGTGAGGTTATGCCACGTATCCTCATGCATAAATGAGGTCTTTTCCTTTCTTTTCACTTCTATGCATTTGTAATCTCTGGTGAAACTACCGTCTGGTTCAAAGGAGTCTGTGCAGGACATCAGCTGTCAAAAAATAATGCATTTCAGTTGGCACCAGTGGAGCTGGTTTGGTTTACACCTGTGAAAGCGCTGGTACTCCCTCTGTACCAGTGCCTGGCTGGGGGCTCGATGGCTAAGTGGGAGCATATTGTTGATACCTGAAACTCAGAAATGACAGAAGGGAATTTACCACAAACAGGGGTCTGGGGAAAAACTGTCACAGCTTTCAGCAGCGGATACTTGTGTTCCTTTTCAAGGAAATACCTATTTTTTAAGTCTGAAAGCTATATGAAGAAAAGACAACATTATAATAAAATTCTACATTCTTGCTATTTAATTATGCAAATCAGCACAACACCCCAAGTCATTGTTGTAATTAATTAGAACGGTAAGCATCAAGGGGTGGTGTTCTTTTTAGGTAGTATATACAATTGTAGTATTTCCTTTTTGAAACACAATCACTGTCAGAATATCAAAAAAACCTGCCTCTCTCTGCATGACACATACTAACAGTAATATATTATTTTGTATTATGTTCCCTGCTGTATCACTTCTACAGCATATATAAAAGATGAAAAAATACAATAAAAATAGATATGAGAGACTTAGGAAACCTTTATATGAAACATTCCACACTTGTAACAAGATTTGCAAGACACTTATTAGAGTTTATAATTTCTAATGACAGCCTAATTGTCTTTACGAAGATAATCTCTCTGAAGATCACCAGACAACCGCTGTTAAAAAAGCTTAGAACAAGCAGGAACTTTATACTGCAAAGCGTCACTGAAATTAAGCTGTTGGAAAGGTTAGGTATTTTCAGTCTAAAATGAGGTGTTTACACTTGTGAAGTGAAATGACAAAATCTGTTTTCTTTCAAGGGTCTGTGACTGTCATCCATTTTCCGTAAAATTATACTCTATAGATGTCCTAAGCTACAACATACAAAATCTCCATTTATTTTCCTTATTACTTACATGTTAACTACTTAGGCTTTACACGGAAAATGCCATTAGCATCAGAGGACACATGCTTGAATACCAAATCCAACACAATCAGTTTATGAGATTCCTCACCTCATAACAGCTCATGACATTATGGACATATTTTTATTGAGAATTAATTTCCCATAGAAAATACAGCTACAGGCGCTCAGTTGCACAACTTGTTTTTCTTCTCTCACAGTAATTGCTGTACTGATGCCAGTGGGTATGTCTTTGTGGGGGCTGTAGGATTAGCTATGAGCATGTCATAGGGGATACAGTGTACTCTATGTCATTCTGCTTCTGCAGTGACAGACATACTACCCCACCTAGTTAACGCACTTGAACATCCAGCTTTTGTATGCCTGGCTCTTCTGAAATTAATTACAGAAAACTCAAACTTTCTGCTGGAGTTACTCTTCTTGGGAGGCAGCAACCTGTATGAGGGGCAGTAGCTGTGGAGCAGCAAACATTTCTACACCACAGTTGCAACTGGAAGAAGAAATATAGCTCTAACTATGTAGTCATAAACATCTACAGACAGAGTAATCATCAAGCCAGTTATCTCCCACTGTTCATCAGTCCCTAACACAGAAAACTGTGGTTACGGGTTAGCTGACCTTCACAGTCATAGAAATGGAGCACCTGACCACACACAAAGTGAATTCTGAGCCTGACTCAACTCTGTAAGATATCCAGAGACAGATACTCCAGAAAGTCAAAGGCTCAGTATCTTTCCCAGAAACACACCCTCCGCAAGACACCCTAAACTAGGTTCACTCTACTCTAGGAAGCCACAATTCTCCTGGCCTGCAGACACATGAAAGAATACACATCACCATACGGACTCCTGCTGCACTACCTGGTGGTCTACCTATGCTGATACATTTTCTGTGTACGTACCCAAAGTTTATAACAAAACCAATATTTTTTTTAACACAGTCACTGATAAATACACAACTTTAAAGTACTTTTAACAGAAGATACATAAAAAATCAAAAATAACATGTTCCTGTAGACAGAAAATGAATAGAAAGAGCTGTAGGGTCTCCTCCTTTCTGAGTAAACACATTGTTGGAAACATATGCTGAAAGTTTCAGTTTAAGTCTAATGCATTTGGAAAGGTCAAAGATTCTAAACCGATTATAAAAGCTTATGCTTAATTTGACATTGATTAGAACTTTAAGTAGCAAATAAATCTGCTATTTCATTTTTTATTTATATCAGTATGCTCTACAATTCCATGCTGATCTTGGAGGGGTTAGAGCAAAAGCCTATTAAATTCTGTTGGTGCTGATCGAACTAAGTTAGTTTTAATCTTTCCCCTAACAGATCTCTTTTCATTATTTCAAACATTTTTCTTCACCGACTGCTTTGCAAATGACATGTATTTAAGTTTAATGTTATCTAAATATATAAAAAAAACGCTCTGTAAAGCACACTTGCTGTAAACCACTATCAGTTAAGGTGTCTTTTTGTTTGATAATGACACACTAGAACAGGCAAGGAATGTAACAGCTGAAAGATTCTGCCTCAACCTGTCTATCCCTGCGACAAGGCATACTATCATTAACTATCTGACCACTTTTCTAAATAGGAAAAAAAAAAAACTTTTATCACAGAGGTGAAAATTAATTCAGAAATTAATTTAGACACATATATCAGAAGGATAATTTTAAGGCATTTACAGGCATAGAATTGTATGAGTGAAACAGAATATTTCTGAATTTCTTATATTTTTTAAACTTTTTTAAACTTTTTAACTTGTTAGCCAAAAAAACCCAAGCAAACAAGCACACTATAACATAAAACAAAATGCAAAATAACCCACCAGTCATGAATCAGAAATGCTTAATGTCACAAGCTATAGGAATAGAAGGTACAGCAGAGAAGCTGAAAGAATTCTGTGTTCAGACGGCCCAGATGTCTCAATTTCAAGAAAGTGCAGTCGCGTGAATCACGTACCAGTTGCAAGATTTCCTCAGAACGCTATTTTTAGAGGCTCTGTTAATGAAATTGCCTTTTCACACAGCAACTGTTGATTTTCCTCAGGTTCCAGAAGAAACATAGTAAAGTTGTAAGTATTTATTTCAGTTTGCTGAAATGGTTTCAGGTTAACTCTTCTTTGGGTATGAAACCATAACTTGCTGTACATTTGCTATAGTGTTGAGATAAGAGAGAAGCTTCCTGCAGCATTGATTGAGGTCTAATTCAAATAATCATGCAATAAGCAGTGGTCCCTCCACTTTTTGAAACTACTGGCTGAAGCTGTTTTCTATCTGATCAACTTACATTTTTTTTGTCTGAAGGACCAACAAGAAATAGGTAAAATACACGCAGTGAGAACTTAACAGCAGAGCAGCAATGTATGAAATGTTGCGGCCTTGGTGTAAGTAGGTTCAACAAATTAACAAGAGAAAGAGATTAATGAAGAGCTACTATAGGAAGAGGAGAAACATGGTTTTGAGGTGGCCGAGCAAAAGTGGTCACTCTGGAGGAAGAAGAATGAGAGTGCTTAGGAAGTGAACACCTTGCAGGCTTGCTCGTGCATCACCTTCTGCGTGATGATGTCCATACTGTGACAGGACATGATTTCATATTCAGAATGACAACCCAAATCAGTGGTGGAAGCCACGGTGTACTGGCAGAGGGAGAAGGTCTACTTGAGAAAAAGGTCGTATTACTTTCAAGCTTCCGTGGAAACAGGAAAAAATTAACAATACATCTGGCAGGGTTATGAACTTTATTTCCAATTTCAGAGTTTTAGAAATAATAACAAAGGGGGCACATCTACAATTTTTTACTCAATCGAATATAATTAGGGTTTTCAGGAATATTATCAGTCATTTCTATAGAATGTGTATGTGGTGGTATTCATGATACTAAAACTTAGTAAGTTGAAGAATATAATAAATAAAACAAGCAAATTGGTACTATACAGACTGCATAATCTGCATTTTCTTCTAGTTTGGCTTACAGTAATTTTTTTTTTGCCAGTTTTGCAAAAATAAGAAAATTTATCTATCAGTGGGGTCTTTTAATTAATTGGCTTTTGAATGGAAGAAAAGTAGACACAGGTAAAGTGCCAGATAGAATTCATTCTTCAGGCTTGGATCATTTAATAAAGGCAGTATTTATATGGTGCTATGCAGAACTGGATCAAATCACTGAAATCCTGTATATACTGTAAATTATGGATACATTCATATTTCACATATCATTAAGCTGCACTGTGTAAGAATATTGGTATGCCTTCTTTTTAATAAAAATGTCACACCTATGTACTAACAAGCAAAAGAAATATATCTTCCACAGCTCAAGCCTAAAATATTTCTGCTCAAATGGAGCAGTTTAATTATAAATCTGAATGGTGATTGTCTCTGCTGGATTGTCCCAATGCAATTTTTTTTAAAAAATGTGTTGAAGAGTACATGAAGTTATATTCTAGCTACAGCATTTACTTGCAAGATTTACTCGTGTTTTAGTGAATAAAAAAAATGTTCTTACGAATCAGTGGAGAATGCAGTACAACAGATAGCTTTAAAATCCAGAACAGAAATGATTGTATGGTGTCGCGGTTTGAGAAGGGGGGCATT
>NW_010404097.1:411-684 GCF_000710305.1 Buceros rhinoceros silvestris | reverse complement strand
ACTGCTAAGTGTAAGAGGAAGAACTACAGTTTTTCCTCAAGATGACATTACTTCTCTAAACACTCATTAACCAGTTCTTTCCCTGTTTTGGTCTGCAGTGTTACTTCTTTGTAATGTAATACAATGAAGGTCACAGTTTTCTTTCTCTGAGATGAAGGAAACAAAGTTTACCTTGCCACACTAGCTATTCTTAACTCTAATTTTTCATTAGCTGATGAACCTATATGCTCTTTTTTCTTTCTTCCAATTCCAACAGATTTTAAACACTGTTAC
>NW_010404097.1:0-236 GCF_000710305.1 Buceros rhinoceros silvestris | reverse complement strand
TTCCTGTTCTAATGTAGCCTGTCCCGTTGTGTATTTTTGCATGCATGTTCTCTTCCTTGATTGTGTCTCTTCTTTCTTCTCGTGTAACTTTCAGGAGACTACCTCTCTAATTTTGCAGCCATGAAAGGACTCTGTGTAGCCATCTTAATTTTGCACTGTGCCGCGGCAGTTCAAGTCCCATACCACCCAGAAACTGCAGCGATACGTCTGGCTGGAGTTTGGCTCTCTATATCAGA
>NW_010404096.1:0-1330 GCF_000710305.1 Buceros rhinoceros silvestris | reverse complement strand
TCCTCTTGGAGATTAGTGCCCCCGCATCTGCCGCAATGAACGTCATTGTGTCCATGTCAAAGGCAATGAAGTCTCTCCCATCGTAGGCAACTTGCCAATGGCCCCTGGTGCTGCCATCCTGCAGCAGGTCACAGCCGATCATGTACTGCATTGTGTGAGCCGCTGGAACACAACCAGGGAAATGGGGCTGGGACAGGGCAGCTGTGACCCCCTCAGGGTGGCTGGGAGCCCTGTGACAATGACACCAGGCAGGGGAGGGCTGGCACAAGCCAGGGCAACAGCATGGGGCAGGGAAGGATCTGGGGTAGGGGGAAACACACTGAGCTGCAGCCCAGGCCCATGGAGGCCCAGCCCAGCCCACACTCACTCCCGCTCTGGTTGTAGCGATGACGCAGATTGTCCAGATCTCTGAGGTTCACGTGCTGTTTCTTCTGTTCGATCTGGGCCAGTGTGTCCCAGTACTGGGGTTCCACAGCTTCCTTCATCCAGTCCACCTGGGACACCAACCTCCTCGTCTCACTGTCATAGCGTGTAATGGGGTTCCCATCCACGTACCCCACGGCCACAAAGTGGGGCATCCCTGGGCTGGACTCTGACACCACGACACGGAAGTAGCGCAGGGAGTGGAGCCCTGCAGGGACACAGCAGGTAGTGAGAGGTGGGGGGCAGCAGGACTGGGGGGAGACAGAGGTGAAGGGACCAGGGTGGGCAGGGGTGGAGAAAGGGGGCAGCTCTACAGGCATTGGGTCTGGGGGCAGAGGAGAAATGTGGGGCAGTGAGGTGTGTCTGGGCTGGGGGTGTCCCGGTGTCAAGGGAAGCAGAGTCAGGGAAGGGTCTGGGGGACTGAGAAGAGGGTCTGGAGCAGGGGTCCCAGTGCCTGGGAAAGGGGGGTTCAGCCTGCAGCGGGGTCCCAGGAAGAGGGTTCAGGTGAGGGAGGTCTGTGGTGGTGCCGGTACCCAGGTAGGTGTCCGAGACGGCTGGAAAGGGAGATCCAGGGGATCCATGTGCCCAGGAGAGGGGTGTCCAGGGGGGTTCCATTGCTCAGGAATGGAGGGTGACTGCTGAGGTCGGGGAGGGGCGTCTCAGAGACAGAAGGGAGTCCAAGGGGTTCCAATGCTCATAATAAGGGGACAGAGGGGGACCCTGATGCTGGGAAAAACGAGGTGTCCAAGGGGGTTCTCTACGACCAGAAACAGGGTCCAGGGGGCACCTGGGAAAAGGGACCGGGGTGTGTGTAGGAGCGTTCCGAAGGGGGTCCCGGTGCCCGGGGAGAGAGTGTGAGGTGGTTGGAAAGCGGGGGACGAAGGGATCCCTGTGCCCGGGAAAGGAA
>NW_010404095.1:90081-103324 GCF_000710305.1 Buceros rhinoceros silvestris | reverse complement strand
AAGAGGCGGTTGGGCTCGTTGTTTAACGAAGGCTGCAAATTTCGACCGGTGAATTATTTACAGGTAAACGGCTGCTGCTGGGCGTCAGAAGGGCCCCCCGCTTCCAGAGGTGGCTTTGGGGAGGGACGGGCAAATACCAACTTGGTTTCTTTATGTCAGGGATTATGGATAGCTTTTGGCCGTGTGCCTCTATTTAAAATGACTAAAATATTCCATTACGTTTTTCAGCAAGTTTGAGATCTTGGTGTCCGCTTTAGTTTGTAGCCGACTGTTTTGAACTTCACGTTTAGAAGAGCTTATTTTCAGGTAAAATTAGGGAGGAGTGGGAAATGTCCAGAAAATGGAACCTCTGTTACAGGGTGGGAGCCCAGGCTTCTTTTTCCTCCCTTCCTCCGACTTTGGGAGAAGTCTCCCGTGTGGACGCTTTTCTCTGTGTTTCAATCCGTAACCTTATTTGAACCTTTCAGCCCACCGAGATTAAGTCGTGGGTGTAATGGCTTTTGCAATCAGCAAAGCAACAGCAAAACAAACAAGCTAAAACAAAACCAAACCAAACCTCGGTTACAATGACCATTTGCCATATGTGATTGTTTCGCTGCCGTGTGTTACACAGCTTCCTGTACTGTAAGTAATGCCCTGGCTTCTGACGGTACTGGAACCCACCCGTGGCTACGTGTTCCTGGTAGGGCTCTTCTGGAAGGCTGGAGGGAGGAGCAGTGTCCCCCAGCCCAGGAACTGTGTTCGTAAAGCTGTTTTTCCTTGGAGGTGCTGGAACCTGTTTTAATTGAGCAACCTGAGTTGACAACAGATAAGAAAATTGGTTCAGAAGCACATAAGAAAATCATACTAAGCCATGATTAAAGCTGTTCTCTGCTCTTCAGTGAGCATCGTTATAAGGGAGGAAGAAGAGAAGGGTTAGAACAGAAGGGTAGAAATGGAAGGCAAGAGTTTTCAGCTTTTAACGGGAGCTAGTGAGTGAAGACCAGGTGGCTGTACTTGTGGATGGAATTTAAATGTCAACTGAAGTAAACCAAAAGT
This sequence comes from Buceros rhinoceros silvestris, assembly GCF_000710305.1. Taxonomy (NCBI): domain Eukaryota; kingdom Metazoa; phylum Chordata; class Aves; order Bucerotiformes; family Bucerotidae; genus Buceros; species Buceros rhinoceros. The sequence goes on along the minus strand of NW_010404095.1, from coordinate 102,286 downwards.
TTCTGCCAGTTGTGTGAGTGAGCTCCCAATTCCAGTGGGTTTAACCGTGTGGGGGATGATGGCCTGGGAAATAAGTAGGGTCTCTCTGGATCTTCTGCGAAAAAACCAAAACAAAACCCCTAACCAAACAAAAATCTTGTGGTTGCTAACCGAGCTTGGTGCCTGGTGGGGAGCACTGGTAGCACCCCAGTGTGCAGAAGAAGCATTAACGTGGTTCAGCGCGTACTTGTGGTGTTCCACGTTTGGGGTTTGCATGAAACCTCAGTGAAATACGAGGGTGTTGCTGCAGCCGCAGAGCATCCGAGTGGTGTAGTGCAGAGCCCTGACCGATGAAGCAGTACCAGTCTGTGAGCAGCAGGTTTTGCCTGTGTGTTTATGGCTGTGAACTTGGCACTCTGTCCCTTGGAGGAATGCAGGTGGGAGAGAGTGAGCTTGCACCAGAGAGCAGGATCAGATGGAAAGATTTGCCTGGGAGTGCAGCTCTGTGCTCGGCTCACACCTGAGTGCCTAGTTCTGCCTCCCGTGGCAGGTTGCCAGCTGCTTTTGATCCTCGCCTTCCTGCGTCCCCTGAGGGCTTCCTCTGGAGTTTTGGAACAGTCTGGCCAGTCCGCTCTGGGAGAGGAGAATGAGGTTGGTATGGTGGAAGTTAGCACAGTGTTTTACCTGTGCACTTGATCGCTACTGTTGGTTCTTAGTGTTGTCACTGTGTAGCACTGAAAAAGAAAAATACTGAAGCTCCCAGTTTTATCTGCTGTGGTAGACAGAAAGGCAAGAAGCTAAAAAGAAGCCTTTCACCCTTTCTAAAGCTATATACGTTTTTCCTCTTAACCATTTCCTATGTTACTTAAAAATTTCCTTGGGAGAAGGGAGATAACAAGGGGGCAGGCAGTGCATGGGTTACGTTATTTTGTAAAATAGTTTTCTTTGACTCCCAGAATGGGGTGGTGTAGAGCTCCTTCTGCTAGGATCAGGAGTGGCGTTGGTGGGCCACCCCTTGTTCTGCGGTGTCTGGGGACTGTGAGAGGTGCACACGTCAGGGTTGGCAGAGTGTTTCTTGTCAGGCTGTTTTAACGGTTCTGTTTTCCTTTTGAACTGCTCCTGTCCTCCAGCTGTATGTGGCAGTTCTGCCTCTGTAGGAAGCTTGGTGTTGCCACCAAGATCAAGAATCAATACACTTAAATTGCGTGTGCAGTGACCAAAGGCGTGCTGGCATCTTCCTGTGTGATGGTGGTATCATTGCTGGTTTCTGCTGTGAACGAGATTGTCCCTCTGTGTTGCATAAGGGCTGTTCCAAGGATATAGATTCCAGTATCGACTGCACGCCAAGTGCCTTTCAGAGTTGTTACAAAAACACAGTAAGCAGGAGAACTGCTTTCTGCTCGCTGACAGCTCGTGCTTGTTGGTGGCAGGCAGCTCCCTTCAGGTACGAAGCTTTGTGGTGCTGGAAGCGTAGGGCTGGCTGGTGCTCCACAGTGCCTGTGCTGTGAAGGGATGTGTCCGAGTCACGTTTGTGTCGGGAAACCTCCCTGAGCAATGCCGTCGCCTCCTCGGAATGCTGCCCTCCTAGAGAGGGCTCGGTTTTGTGGGTTCGGTTGTGGGAGCAGTGCTCTGGGCAGCGATAAAATCGTCAGAATGAACTTCCTGTTCATGCTGGCTTTCCGAGACAGCCGTTGGTGTCTGACTCGGAGCCTTCCTGCTCTCGTGGTGGGTCGACTGGGGTGGCTGGGTGGGTTTACAACGCTCTTACTTGCAGTGAATGACGTGCTGCCTCCTGTATAACTTTCAGGAGTTCGTTGCTAATACTCTGTCTGAAACTGCCCTTTGTTTGAACTTTGCTTCATCAATATTTCTGTTTTAACTGGAGCCTATTGATCACGGTGCAAAAAGTCAGGCCATACAGCCAGCCCGCTTACGGGTGCCCAGCTAAGAGGCTTATCGATAGCACAAACAGATTATCTCTGAGATTCAATTAGGTTGGCAGATTTGCTGGTTGGTTAAATTGGTTAGCCCCTGTACGGGAGCTGGTTCTTTGCCTTATCTCATGGCTTCTCTGGACAGGATTGTCTGCCCTTGCAGTCCATTAGATGCTGTACACCCAAAGGATGCTGCTGCTGCTCTTTAGCTGTCACATTTCCTTGGGTTTTTTCTCCAAGAATTCCAGTGGATTAATATTTTAGAGCCCTGGTTTTGCTTGTGTTTGTAGCAGAAGCTCAGAACACTAGCAGTCAGGAACAGAAAGAAGGAAGGAAATGTGAGCACAGCTTGGTTTAAAAGCTCTTGCAAAGTTTCATTATTGGCTCACTTTGGCAGGGGACCACGTGGACTCCCTCTTGTCTCCCCTTCCGTCTTACGGGAATTAAGGCTGTGCTGTAGGTGAGAACTGTTTTTAAGGTTACTTTTCAATCCAATTGCCTGTCCTCTGGGCCCCTGAGCAGCTGTTAGCAGTGAGGAGAAGGAAGCAGCAGGGTAGGTGGCCGAGGCTTTGGTGTCAGGAGGGAAAGTCTTCAGTGAGCATAAGCTGATTTGGAAGCTGCTGCGCTCTAAGCGCTGGTACGACCAACACCAGTTGTGTGTTGGTGGGTGAGATGCTAATGCCAAGGCTGACAATAACCTGCTACTCATTTGCGGGCTTAGGGAATATCCGTGACTCCCAGCACCTGTATGAAAAGAAGAGGAATAGCGGGTAGTGGATGTTCTTAGGCCATACATGGACATTAGCCTTTGAGACAGAATGTGAACATTCTCAAAAATAAACCTGAGTATTTTCTTTTACCAACTTGCATTTCTGAGTGATTTCCCGAGCGAGATGCCCATGAACTACAATCTCTCTTGTGAATAACGCCATCCTCAAAACTTACTTGTGTTTGTAGATTTAAAGTAATATGGACTAACCTTAGAAAAAAAAAAAAAGGCTGTTTTCTTTCTGCCTGCATCACTTTGTTCTTAGCAGGGTTCTGTGGAAAAGCTTTCGCTTTCTCAAACTCAGCAGAGCTCTTTTTCCTTACGTTTTGTAACATCAGCAGGTAAATATTTTTCTTCGTAGACAATAATGCCAGCAAGAACAGCTGGGTGATCTGGTTTGGTTATTGAATCTGTTTGTGTTTGTAATCACTCGGGGGAGATCCCATCCAGGTGTTTGTCACTAGATGTTGCTTTCCTGGTGCAATAGCCATGTGAAAATTGCTCATGTTTTTTTTAACCTTTTCTTACGTGTTCTGAAGGGTTTGAAAAGTAGAAGTGAGAGGTTTTATTAAGGCACTTTTTTTTTTCCTTACTGCCTTTAATTCATGAATCTCTTGTAACTTTGCAGGAGGCGTGCAAATACCTTTAAGCCTTAATGTATAGTAAAGCATGTAGAAGTTACTTCCTTGCTTGCTTTGTGCAGACCGGATGAGGAAGTCAGTGAGCACCAGGGTGAACATGACTGGTGTAGAGAGAAAGTGCAAAGAGAAACACAAAGTGATTAAGAGTTTGTATTTCTGGGATTTCGGAGGCAATGTGTTGTAAAAGAACAAAGCTGACTTCACGGTCCTGTGTGAAGGTGGAAGCTCTGTGGAATTTGTGCTACTTTGTTTGGTGGTTCACAGCATGGTTGAGGTTGGAAGGGGTTTCTGGAGGTCATCTGGTCCAACCCCCCCTCCTCCAGCAGAGCCACCTACAGCTGTGAATATGCCCAAGGATGGAGACTCCACCACCTCCCTGGGCAGCCTGTGCGAGGGCTCTGTCACCCTCACAGTGAGAAAATGTTTCCTGATGTTCAGAGGGAACCTTGTGTATTTGTGCCTGTTGCCTCTGGTCCTGTCACTGGGCAGCGCTGGAAAGAGCCTGGCTCCATCCTCTTTAGACCCTCCCTTCACATATTTATATAAAATTGATAAGATCCCCCCTGAGCTGTCTCCTCTCCGGGCTCAGCAGTCCCAGCTCTCCCAGCCTGTTCTCACTGCAGAGATGCTCTGGTCCCTTCATCATCTTCATGGCCCTTCGCTGGTTTATCTCCAGTATGTCTCTTACACTGGGGAGCCAAAACTGGATGCACGCTAGCAATCTTTGTGTTCATGTTGTTTCTTATTAGAGGTCTTTTCGTGTAGTCACCAGTTGCCCTGCCATCAGGAAGGAAGGATTTATTTGGTTTATTGTGGTAGTACTAGATTTAATGATCACTTCCAGGAATTTGTGGCGGGGGTGGAGATCAGTGTTTACCAAAACCATCACCTTCTTGGAGACTTTGGTCCCGTAACGGTTTCCGCAGACCTGCATGCGTGAAGGTCGCAGCAAGATCCATCTTTATGGCTGAATTTCCCGAGGGTTATGCAGTCGTGTCAGGTGGGAGGTTGGCGTGTTATGGCTTGACCCAGCAACTCACGGCTGACTGGAGAGCCCCCCGTTTCCAGTATAAAGCACTCTGAACTGAACGTGCTTCTCCTGATGGTCTGAAGTGTTCATAACCTTCGATTACTCTTGTATTTGTTCCCTAGGACTTTACTCTGTGACAGCTTTCTTGAAAAATCTTATTTTGCAAAACATCCAGCAGCATTAGAGTGAAAAGAGCCGGCAGGGTTGATACCGCACGGATCTGGCAGAGTACAATCTTCTCCCAAAGTCCAAAGCAGTCTCGACTGTCATGCTATTGGTTGTATGTTGTGCTATCACTTTTCTGCAGCGAACATTGAGTTCTCGCTTGTGCTACTTTTATCTGGTAAATGAGATTTCCTTCAGTGGCTGTCATACCTCAGGCAAGTGCAACTTTCTGAAATACTTTGCCCTCTCATATTGCAAAAGCTCAAAGCATTCAATGTCAACTTCTAAGGAACTATCCTCCCCTCTCCCTCACGAACTGCTTCTCCTATGGATGCGCAATGGCCCAGCTCAGACAGCTGAGCTTTCCCCTCCTGTCGGCTCAGCCTTCCAACCTGGTTTGTTCCTGATCCACTCGGGGTGGTGCAAGCACCGATGTCCCTGAGAAAAAAGGAGTGATGGGAATACATGGTCTCAGGGTAAGTGTGCGGTAGGGTGAGGGTGTGCTTTCACACACCTCAGCCTGCTCTAATGGTGGCTGGAGGTGACTGGGAAAGCTGTGTCTGAAGGCTTTTGCAGCCAGATAAGCCTAGTTTCCATTTTCCATCTCTGGTGGGAATAGTCCTACCTTGTCACCAGCTCTGTGTTGCGCTGCTTTGTCTGCAGATCCTTCACGCTACGCTGTTACCCTATGGCTACACAAGCTGAGGAGAAGAATTGGGAAAAAAAATTGAAAATTTGGTCTTATTTCTTTGAGTTTATTTTTTTGGCCATTTGTGTTTCTGTGGGGGTTAGGTGGCTGCTGGAGATGGCACAAGGGCTGGGCAGGAGTCCACAGGCAAGACCAGGTAGTGTTTAAATTGCTGTAGGTGTATAACACCACACCTTGTATTTAACATTAAGTTAAATGTTAGGTGATGTGCATTAAGTCCTATCCTCTCTTTAAAAATGAGAGTTAATGTTGTCAAACTATCAATTGGTATCAAATGGTTATCACTAATTGCCTGACAAATTGTTTTTTCATATGGGATTTTTTTTTTTAAAGAAAGCAGAAAACATCATGTTCATAGTCTTGGTCAGCGGAATCACGTGGGGCAGGTTGAATACCCTGTCCTCTTTCTGTTAACCGAGATGGTAAATTAGTGCTAATTACCTCGTCAAGAAGGCAGGGAGGAAATCCCTAAATGCACCTAGCAGCAAGCCTATTGTTTTGATCCTTCAACCAGTGGGATGACTCCAAGATGAAGCCATGATATAATATTATAGCGGGAGAAATGAGTAAGAGGAAGTAGGAGGGGCCGCACAGTCGGGGAAATGAGCAGCTTATTACATGACTTGTACCAGCAGATGTAATTCTGTGTTCTCCTGTTTGTTCCTCAGACCTTTCCCTGGAAGAGATAAGCAAGGAGTTGTTATAGTGTGGGCAGTAAACGAGTTTTAGTTTTCATTTAGTGAATGGATAGACTGAACGGCTTATTTCCAACTCCAGGAGTTGGGAAGGTGTGACATTACAGGGCTTCAGCAGGTTCTGGCTCTGCTTCCTACTACAGGTAATTACTTCCTTTTCTGAACGGGAATTGGAGGTTCCTGATTACCCTCGTTTCTGGCTGGAAGCTGCTGTTTGTTTTGTGACAGAAAAACATAATGCAGCTGCGTGGCAGCTGGGCATTGAGGACACGGGAGACCAAAGCGTAGGCTTTGGGAGGATGGGGCACGGTGCTGCTCAGGGGTATGGGCAGGTGCCAACGGAGAAGGGAAAGCACTTTGGACTCTTGGGGTCTCAGGATATTAAAGCATTGGATGTCCTTAAAGGGCACTAAAGACAGTTGCAAGCATCTTGTATGATACAATTCCAACATTTTGGCTAATCTTGGCTGTTTTTTCACCTTGCTTTTGTGGGTTTTTGGGGTTTTTTTCCTAAACCATCCTGTTTCTCTGTTTTTGTGTTTCAAGTCTTACTGATTTTCTGTTAGCTCCTCAGTTCAGAGCTCCCGGAGGTAAAGTGAAGGTGGCTGGGGGCTGTCTCTGTAGTGTGGAAGTACCAACCCGCTCAGCAGGACTCCTTGTCTCTACCTGCTTTCTGCCACGTGGCACTTGGAGCTGCAGCATGTGGCACCAGCGAGAAGAGCAAGAGGAGTCTGGGCTGGTAGCAGCGAGGAAACGCACCCTGGAGCCAGCAGTAGTGCAGAGCCCCCGGTCGTGAGCTGGCTGTTGCAGGAGCGCTTGGTGAGCTCTGCGAACCGCTGGTGCCTCGCGAGATGCCGCGTGTTTCGTGACAGCCGCCTTTGCTGCCAAGCTGAAGGGCATCCTTTGAGCTATTTGTGGTTACTGTATCTGTTACACAAGCAACAGCACAGCAACAGACGACTTCTTTAATGTGTCTGATGTCAAATTTATTTTTAAAAGCAGCGTAATTCCTTGTTGGTGCCAGCCCAGATCTTTGCCACAGCCAGCACTTGTGACCCAGCTGTTGCTGCCAGTGCGCAGTCAGCTCCCCAGTGGCAGTGTTAAGGTGGGATGGGGTGGGTTTGCCTTTTTTACAGTCAGAAATCTACAGCGTGACACGTACATCCAGCCTTCTGTGGGCAGTAGTGGTGTGTGGTTTTTGGTGTTCAGAATTCATGATCAAACTGATGCTGTTTGAGGCTGCATCTTTTCCTTCCATAGATGCTCTTCTGCAGGTTTTTGTTTCTCCTTTGACCTCATTCTTGGTGGTGTTTAGATTTTTGGTTGAAAAGGTGCGATAGTGGCCCCATTTCTTAAAGATAGCTTTTTTCATAGTGAAGTCAGAAATAAGAGTGTGTGTGGTTTTCACAGCCTAAATGTGAGATTCAAGGAGAAAATGCCACCTCAAATGTGTCTCGATGTTATAGCTCAGAGGGGAGAGGTTTCAGATCAGATTGAGGGCTAGCAGAGGAGTAAGGCTTATAGCTGATGCACAGCTCTGAGTAGGGTTGTCACAGCCAAGTTGATCGCTGTAGCTGGGCTGATCTCATGTATTAGCCTTTCTCAGACTTCAATGCCTTTATATGAATCTAAAAAGTAACTTCTCTGTATTTTCCTCTTTTTCCCTTTTGTTGTTCAGCGATGTGGCGCAAATTAAGAAAGATCATCTGCTAAATGGCTCTTATTTTACAGTGGCCAACATTGTTGGACAGTGTGGGAATTCAGCAAGTGTTGCCTTTATCTGCTTTGGGGTTTCTGTCCCCTCTCTCCCTCATGGCAAATGAGAATGAAAACATTCTTTGAGGGTGTTAGTGTCATGTATCAGTGTTTTAGAGCAGCCCGATTAAATGGGTTTTCTTGGAATTTGTTGCTCCAAATTCAGTCTCTTGTTGCTGCGGCCACAGTCGTTTGAAGCAGCCACCCCTTCATGCTTTGCAGTGGCTGAACTTGGCTGCGGAATGCTCGCCTCTCCTGTCGGCCAGTTACTGGGTCAGGTCTAACCTTTCATGGCACTTGTTTAAAGTAAATCATAAACCAAACTCCTGCCTGTGGACGGCTGGAAGGTGCCTACATTTTTGTGCAGATGAAAGAGTGAAGAGGACAGAGGTGGACGGAAGTGTAACAAAAGTCTTGGGCACCTCACCCCCACCCAAACATTGCTCTTTGTTCCCACCTTCAGAGTCCCTCCTACATCCTTTGGGCACGGGAAATCCGGACATTTCTCTAAAACACCTGTGTGCAAAATACCTGTTAGTGCCCAATGCTGAGCTAAAACATAGTTCCAGTTCCTGAGTTCCTTGCCTTTCTGCCTTTTATTTTTTGCCTTGAAATAAAGGTTTTCTCCTCTATAAACCAGCTTCTGAACATGCTTAAAAGAAAGCAGGTAGAAACATCTGCTTGTAAGTAATAAATGGGCAGGAATGGAAGATAGTCTGCGAGTTTAGCGGGGGAGGGAAACCACGACACCGCTGGGTTTCTAGCCCTGGATCGCTGGGACTCGCAGTTCTTGAGTAGCCTCGTTGTATGGAATAGGGAGTGCTCCGCTAAACTGGAATTTAATGGGAGGAGCATGGGGAAATCCTGTGGAAGCTGTGACTGTTGAACCGCTTGGAATGTGACTGATTCATCTTGCTTTCTGCCTGGGTTCTGCAGTGATGTGCAGGTGGAGCTGAGGATGAATGACAAACATGTCCAAGCTTTGAGCCTTCCTGTGCCTTGCCTGGGTTGGAGTCAGGAGTGGTCCCGTGAGATGGCGCTGAGATCATTAGACTGGGGACACCAGCTGGGCTCTTATTAGGGGGTTTAAAGGCTGTGGCAGATGTTCCTAGGCTCTCTTCCAGCCCCCACATATGGTGCAGTGGAGTACATGGAAAAAGAAAACCTCTGACAAACTGTTTTTCCATGCAACAAACAGATTTTTAATTTTTTCTTTCTACCATGAAACTGGGCAAGATATTTAATGTTGACTTGCATGTACCAGAAACCAGGCTGAAGTATTTGAAACAGAAGAATGAAAAACGTGATCATGTGAGAATAAGTACAAGTGCTTTGCTTGGAAAGTAGGACTTGGGAGCTAGCCAGGACCCAGGTCTGTAGGTGCACTCATCCTGCCATTTATTTTCCGTTTTCTGTGACGCCGCTGTGTAGGCAGGGCCCCTGCTGTATTACTTTTTGTGTATGTATATAATGCAAAGCTGTTCCTACGGAGTTTTTTGAATGTATGTGGTGAGAATGAGGTGTAGTACACACAGAGCAAAGAGGTGTTAATAAATGGGGCTTGAAATCTGTGAACAGAACTACTGCTTGCTATGTCATGGTGGAGAAAAACATGGGGTTATAGGAAGGTTGTTGTAGGAGGTTGTTGTGGGAAAAGAGTTTGTGCGTCTTGTTTTGAACATGTAATTTAGATCCCCTCTGGAAGTCTGTTAGCCTGTTTAAATAGCCTCAAATTATACAGCACAAGCTGCCTGGTGTTCTGCGGACTTGTGATACACAGCAGTCCACACTGCAGAAGGAGCTATCAAAGGGTACAAGGGGAGCTGGAAAGCGTGAACTCTTTGTAAGAGGTGACAAGTACGTCTCTGTATTTCTTGTCTTAGGGGTTTTTAACCGTGTAAATGTGGTGTTGCTAAGGAGAACAACAAATGTTTAAACAATTCTCTGTGCATCATCTTTTCCTTTCTGTCATTAAATTGTGTGGTGTTTTTTTAGCTAAACCAGCTGAGATGTTGCTTGAGTTGCCTTGTTTTAAGCACAGAGGGAAGAAAATGCAACACTTACGTTTTTTTCTTTTCTAAGTCCATCTCTCAGCTTGCTAACTGTAATCAGACAGCTCTCTTATACAGAGTTTTTCAGTATGATGAAGAGAACAGAACCCAAAATAAACAAACTCGCATGCAGTTCTTGGGGGAGTTTGGTGCTTTTCCCATACATCTTGTCTGGCCATGTTCCTTCCTGGATGTTACAGGTACAGGCTTACGGTTGACCAGAAAATCTGAATGCTCCTTCTCTGCATTGTTTTATCTGACACTATAAAAACAGTGTTGGAGTCCTAAAGGTGTTGTTGTTTCTTCTCAAGTCAGTGAACTGGGATTTTCATCAAGTGCCAGGACCCCCTTGGTGCGTATTTCTGGCGCAGGATACATCTCTAGATCTGGTCTGATTGTGGTTCCCACTCTTCATCTCCAAACCGTTAGTTAACCTTTCTACTTTCTAGTACTGGTGGTGTTTTAAACTGCTGGAGAGCCAGGTAGTTCTTCAGGCTGTTCCCAAAATATGGTATAAAAGATCTGAGTGCCTCCATCTACCGCAGCGTGTCGAGCCATGGGTTGTCTTTGGTGGCTCACGTGGGTTGAGCGCTGTTTTACAGCATATGCCTAGTCACGACTGCACCCAACGAGCTGCTCTGTGGGCTGAGACCGGGATGGCCATTACTTGGGTTGATAGCGGTGACGCATCGGTTGCTGTTTGAGTCAGATGCTGACAGTACACGTGGTCACGTAGCTCCTATGAAAAGAGCAGTGTCTCCTGCCTTACTGCGATTACAGTGCAGGGCCCAGAGAAAATTTAAGAGGATTAGCCACGGCATGTTGCATTAAGCCTGACTGCTTAATCAGAAGGATTTTTTCCTGAAGATTATTTTGTTGGCAAAAGTGAGAATATTGGGATCTTGATGAGCTGCAGGGGCTTGCTCTGAAGGCTTGGAGCAAGCAAAGAACGTGGCTGGTTAGGACATGTTTCTTCCAGGTGGGAGATGGACTGTGGTGTCTGCACAGTGGGAGCAGACTGTGGTAAATGTGCTCGGGGAGTTAGGTTTGCCTGCCTAGGTGGCAGTCCTTGTTTTGACCAGAATCCAGTATTTCTATAGCTCCTTACAGTGTCAACAGCTTTCTAACTGGAAAATAATTGCTTGGATTAAAGTGGTTGAGGCTTGCACTGAGATTAGTAAGCCCCAGTCAGGTCCTTTCCTGCCCCGCTTCTGAGCTTGAGCAATCTGTCTGATTTTCTGTGCGTGAGGTGGGGGGAGAGGAAAAGTTTTTGTTATAAACCAGTCTCAGGATTGCCTTTTCCCCTCCTGAGGATGTGCTAGGAGAAGCAGTTATGCTTGTTCAATCTTAACTTCCAGGATTCTCTGCCCTCCGGTGATGCCATCAGTGGTCACACACCTCGTTGCAGAGAACAATTCCATGCCGTGGGTTCGAGCTAACCCGTTTCCAGTTAGGTTTCAATTTCTCTGTGACTCTAGGTGGCTTTAGACACACCAATTCTCATGTTGGCATGTATCTTTGTGGGTGTGTGGATCAGCCCCTGACAGATGAAAATCTTGTCCTCCCACCGAGCGGGTGTTCTCAATGCCTGCTGTGGAGCCCACCAGCCAATTTCACTCCCTCTTCAGCCTCAACCAATATATGGTAAGTATTGGGAGCTGCCAGGTTAGGGCTCTGTGTGTGTTGCTTTTAGGAAGGTTCATTTTGCTAACTGACAGGTTGACACATTAATGCACACTCCTGCTCCTTGGGTGTGTTGAGAATGGGCTGTGATTTTTATTTGTTTATCTGTTTTAGTTTCTAATATCCCCCTCTCCCCAAAGCTTGACACTTCTTTTTGTTGCTCTCTTACAGTACTGAGCATGTTGTTGCTTCAAGTCAGCAGAAAAACGAGAGACTTACTTGTGTTCTAAATGAGTGAAGCTCTGAAGCAGCAGATCTCCCACGCTCTCACCCTCCTCCTAATTTAAAGTGAGACCTGCTAGTCCAACAGGAAGGGCCTTATGTTCCTTGCTCATGTCCCAACTGTCAGGCAGATCATGTAGTCACACTGAACAAATAGCGTGATCCATTGCTGGATCCTTTTAATGATGCATTCAGAACTGCAGCGCCTCCTGATTTAATGAGTACAGTGAATGTATTCACAGCTAACAAGAGTCTGCTCATTAAACAGCACGAAGTTAACTGTCCTTTTCTCCTCCAGCGCTCCAGTTCATAATTAAATGGTGCCGTATCGGAATACAACGCTGGGCTGTCAGACGGAGGCGTTGGATGTTCTGTGGGCGTGCGGGGTTAGATAGGATTGTTGGCGTGTAAGTAATTCAGCTTAGCTTGCCTCACTGATAGGGCTACTGATCTGCCTGGCCTCAAGTTGCCCCGGGCAGGTTATTACATTGGCCCTGAGGAGCAATTTCTATCCCATTGGGGTTGTCCAGGCCAGGCCCAGGGCAGTGGTGGGGTCCCCATCCCTGGAGGGG
>NW_010404095.1:85739-89992 GCF_000710305.1 Buceros rhinoceros silvestris | reverse complement strand
GTGTTCCCCAGCCGTGTGCAGGTGCTGCTGGGGGACAGGGGGCAGGGGGGACCTGCCAGCGCTGGGGAACGGGGGGACTTGAGGGACTTAAAGGGCTTTTCCAATGTAAACGATGCCGTGATTCTTGGTGGGGGCTTTGTGTTTACAAGTCCTGACAAACCAAAAAGTTGAAACTTGAGCAGTTAGCCAAAACGTTGATTTAAATTGTCTTTTAGTTTGTAGCGTTCAGCTTTCCGTTCTCCCAAGTTCCTCGGTTGAGTAAATCCGGCTCTACTGCCTGCAGTTACTACACTGCAGTGACTGAGGACAGGGTTGGACCCTTGTGACATAAACTGGGTTTTACAGTCCTGACGGCCCGGTGGTGATGTTTGAAGACTGAAGAGATCAGTTTAGTGTCTTGGGCTGGCAGATGCAAGCTGAACAGAGGGTTAGGCTGCCTGGAGGCACACAAGAGCGTGGTGGAATTGTCTCCAGTGATGGGAAACACCAGTAGCAGCTGAGTGCTCGTATGAGTTATCTGCCCCCAAAAGCACTCTTATCAAAATTGTTCATGGCCTTGTGGGTGAAAGCATAAATATCAAATACTTACCTTTGCTTTTAATCTGATGTCTATTCTGAAGTGTTTTGGATTCAATAGTTTTTAATAACAGATTGAAGGGGACAGAGAGAATTTGGGCATGAGGGAGGGAGAGTGGGTGGGTGTGTGCTGTCTGCTCTTCTCCTGGCAACCTGCTGACACTGTTTTGGGGGCTTTTAGCATAATTGGGATGACACCAAGCCAGTTCTTATTTAACACCAGCTGACAATCTATTCAGTTTGTGCTGTCTGCCTTTCTTTAAAGTGATTCCAGAAAGAAGCTGCGCAGTCCTTGGTACCTGCTTGCCATCTGGAGGAGCAGCATCCCATGTGGGATAGAGCATCCCATGTGGATAGAGGCAGATGTACCCATGGCGGACGCAGCCTTCTGCGGCTGCTGCCTGTCATCCCGGGCTGGCTGTACCTGGCTCCCATCTCTGCTCCTTCAGGGTGTCTTTGGTTTGGTTTAATCCTCGGTAAAGCTTCCCATGCTGTGACCTCTGTGTACCACAGTGATGGAGGTGTGATGGATGGTACCAAAGGGACACTGGACCAAACTGAGGCGTGGAGTGAGGCGTGTTGCTTTCTGCTTCTGCTTCCAGGTTTTTTTCTGTCTGCATTATGCAGCTTGGTGAAGATTTTCTTCAGGCTAGTTTTCTTCAGGGCGGGTAGGGGTGGTGGTGGTTTGGGGTTTTGGTTTTTGTGGGGTAGGACTGCCAAGGCAGCTTGGGGAACAAGCTGCTTTTGTTTTATTTCTGAGCTGGAATTGCTTTTAATTTTCTTAATACTAGACCACAAATGTGCATTAGAGGAGGAGGAAAGTTGAAGCAGTTCCTGTGTTATAAAGATCAATCCTATTTTTGCAAGATTTTAAATCTTTCTAAATGAATTCTAAACTTTGTGTGGTGGCTTATAGCTTTCTTATGGATAAAATATAACTTACTTTATACTTTTAATATTAAGACAGTCTTCTACTCTGCCTGTTTGCTCAGCACATAATCTGCTATTTACTGACTGTGTCTGGGTATCTGAAAAGCCGAGACGCATTCAAAATATTCTAGAATAATTTCTCCTGCCTACGTACAGGGTTTTCAGAGAAGCTGCAGGGAAGGATTTTGGATTGAACGCATAGTTGCTTGTGTGGGTGTGAAAGGGTGGTGCAGGGGATATTCTTCACTGGAAAAATGATCCCCAGTTTTCTCTGTAGACTTTTTTGGCCCGTCACTTCAGTGCTGACTTTACACCCACCGTGCCTAGTAGTACTTACTTCAAAGGACAAACTTTTGTTACCTTGCATTAGTACAACAACACTATTAATTCACACAACCGACTCCCTTTCTCCAACCTGTCCTTGAGGACAATGACCTTTTCCTTCCTCGCCACCCAGCTCAGATGGCAGCGAATGTTACATTATCAACTTACCAAATACAATAGTTTAGAAATGCTAAGTTAAAGTGCTGCAGGTGAAGGAAATCAACAGATTTTGTGCTTTCATATGGGTTGTTATGAGGGTCAGGTTGGTTGGTTTGTTTGGGTTTTTTCTGCATAACTCATGGACTATCAAAGGGGTGATCATTTAGTAATGATTCACCCAGGTACTGCTCAACAAGGCATCTTGACGGAAACTACTTTTTTCATGTGAAATCCAGATGAATCATTTGTGATTCCTTTATTTAACAACAGTTCGGTTACTTAATTTGGAATGGAGCAGCGTGCCTCGAAGGTCTGAGGTGTGCTGCTCTGGCAGTGCCCATCCACAGCTGCATACAAAGCAATGACTCGTGTTTCACAATGAACTTTCCCAGATAATAAACCCAAGCAAATCTATACAAGGTTTGGTAGCCCATCAGCTGTAGAGTTAAATCCTGATTTACCTCGCTGGATATTTAACAGCGACACAGGCTGGCAAAGGGTAAATTATCTGTGTCAGTTCATTCTTGATTATCGTGTCAGCAAATCTTCCTGATGCTCAAAGTTCGTGGGCAAGGCAGGTGGAAGATGGCAGTTACGTGGGCTTGTGGGGAAACCAAAAAGAAAAATTCTTAGTTCTCAGGAATTGTAAAGTTTGTAATTGAAAAATGAATGAAAACAAAAAATGGATTTTCATGAGATACTTTATCTGCTGTGATTTCAGGGAAACGTCTGTGGAAATCCCAGCTTCTACAGAAAGGGTGTGGACAGCAAGTCTTTCTCTTTGCTCTGCATGTTGGTGAAAAGAAATGGTTTTTTGCTGCGATTTCAGCCTTTGAAAGAGTATTTTATTCCCTTCCCTGACCACTGAAGTGCTGTGTTTGCTTATTGCTGCGAATGTTAGTTTGGGATTGTCTTGGCTGCTGAAGGCCTGCTGCTGTGTTCTTTCCTTCCCATTGCAGGTGTTTGTGTACCAGCGTAAGGTGACATCTAGAAGTGCGCGGGGGAATAGAATTCCGTTAGCAAATGTACATCACCTCATCACATCCGCCACTCGCCATATGGCGAGTTTCAGTCTCCTCTAATCACAGCCCGGAACCCCTGACGCTTCTTGCACTTTAATACGTTAAAACTGGCGGAGTCAGGACTGGTGTGAAGCGGGAGAGCAGTGGTGTGGAAGGGCACTGGGAATATCCGCAGCCCCACCAACAAAGGAAATGACAGCTGATGTTTCTCAAAGGCTGGACGTTATCCAGTTATGTGCAGTCTTGAACCGAAGAATAATGCGATGCGCGTGTTTTCAGGTTCATTCGTGTACAATGAGCGTGAAGATGACAGTCCAAGATGAAGGATCTTCTTTCGATTAGAGTTGGGGTGTCAGCATCCCAAAGCCTGGTGCAGTCAGAAGCACTGCAGATAATCATCGGTGTGGGTGGGAGCCTTTTGAATAATTACAGTGGAACTCTTGAAAAATCTGGAGAGTTAAACGTGAGTAGGCAGATCACTTCTAATAAGCAAGATACGGTGAGAAATGGTTAAAATCATGTTGTCCTTTATTTTGTCTGAAGGAGCATCTGGTTTTGAAGATGTTTTGCAGGGAAGGGGTTGCATTTTGTATCTACGAATACTGAACAGTTTGTCATTTGTGTGGACTTACCAGTTCAAAGTTGTCCTGAGTGTGAGGGGACCAGGAGGTGTTTGAGAAGAACTGTTCTCTTGGAGGAGAAATTAAGAAAGGAAATTGCTCAGTTTTCTGGAGGAATGTTAAATTATTTCCAAATTCTTAAATGTTGGAGGTGACAGCTCAAGCACTGTATAAAAATGCTGTTTTGAGGAGGGCAAAGTTCATGCCTGGCTTTGCTTTGGAGGATCATTTCAGAAAAAGGGGTTGAGTTTGCAGGGGTACTTTGCGATTGCAGATGGTCTCATAGCTCTGTTCTCTCATCGACGTTTCAAGCAGAAAACCTTAATCTTTTGTAACATGCAGTTCTAAAATACTGCTTTAGTTTGCTCTACAGATTAATCTTCCTACTTTTGTAAAGATTCTGGCAACATTCTGTAGTGTTTTCATGATGGAGCACGCTTCCCTGCTTATGCTTCCTGTGTGATGTTTGAGAGGAAAAGATGTGCTGACAGAGGAGGTTTGGTGCAGTTGTCGCTGCTGCTCTGTGCTCGAAATCCGGGGCATGGTGAAGAATGTAGGTACTGTAGAATGCACTGGGAAGACCAAGGTTTTAACGCAGCAGACCGAGGAGAAGAGTGTCTAA
>NW_010404095.1:69313-85649 GCF_000710305.1 Buceros rhinoceros silvestris | reverse complement strand
ATTGCTCTCAAATGACCTTACGGCATCAAGAACTGTTTGTGTGGGGAAAACGCAAATAGCAGCGACGCTTAAAGCAGCTCTGCAAGGCAAATGGTGAAGTTCTGGAGGCAAAAAGGAGGCTCCAGAAGGGAGGAGTGCTGTGCAGATGACGAAGAGCAGGAGGAGTTGAAAACCAGGTACAGCAGTGGCTGTGGCGGAGCTGTAACCCCCTGTGCTGTTCGTCCTAGAGCTTAGCTGTGAGCATGGTGTGTGTCGGGTGCGCGCAGAGGCGCTGCCAGCCTCGGGCGAAGGAAGGGGACACAGCAAACGCTGCTTTAGGACTCTGGGCTTTCCCTTACGCTGCAGTTCGGCTGTTTTTCAGCTGTTGCACTGCAGAACGCTGCCTGGCCGCTCTCTGCAATAACGCTGAGCTGAGCTGCTCTGGTCAGACACAGGGCTTGTTCTGGCGGGGCAGGGGAGAACACTTGTCCTTCAACGTGCAGAAGTAGGGCATGGGCCGTGTGCTTGGCTTCAGTGGGTCAGGGATCCCTGGCTACCGCCGCCACTTCCTCCCTCTCTGCCTCAAGGTCTAAAGTTAGTCCTAGTAACCTGCCGTGTTATTTAACGTGCTGCCACCATCAGATTTTCATGAGAAGAAAACAGAAGGAATGGAGCTCGCAAACCTTTTTAAGGTGACGGATGAAACTGCCTCGGCTACCGGGTATCTTAAGTTGTGATGCTGTTGAACCAGCGTTGTGGTGGGAGCAGGCCGGTGGGTGCGAGGGGAATTCCTCGCACGGTTTTGCTGAGAAATTGCAGTTATTTGGGATACTCGAGTTGTCCTGTATTCATTGCACTGTCCATTCGTCACTGACTTCTCTTGGTGATCCTGCACCATCAGAGGCAGGAAATGTTTGTTTTATACGCGATTTCTATTAGTCTTTGTGTACGTTGCTAGACATTGGGGTAACTTCAAGCCGATTTCCTGAAGCATGCTGTGAGTGGTGCCTGTCTAACTGGTATCCTGCACTTTGCCCTGTCCTTAAAATGGAAATTCCTACAATATAAGGAGCTTAGACATGAGTGTTTCCTTTGAAACCCAAAATAACCTGTGCTGAGGATGTCATCATTTTATGATGCTCATTTTCTGGATGTGATTTGAGGGGTTTTTTTAATCTGTATTTAAATTTGAAACCAGAACTTTAAACCAGAAAAAAGCAAAATGGTTAAAAATTAATGCATGGATTTGGGACACTATGAACTGTTTTATTTGTAGAACTATTTTTTAAGAATGATTTTTAAAATCTTGGTGTCTTTGAAATATTAGGTTGCTGTTGGAGAATTATGTTCTTGTGTTCTGATAGTTAGAAGGTGGGAAAGCCATTTGGATTCCTCCTCCAGCATTGTTACTGTGAAATTTTTTGCTTACCAATGAATTTTGATGCAATAATCTCCACTGCTATAACCAAATGAGGAACAACTCTTTAACGTGCTGATTCTTTCAACTACTCCACAACTTGCCTGCCTCTGACCTCTGTTAAAGACCAAGTATACTTAGTGAATTTGTGGTTAAAAAAAAAAATTGCAACTGTCTCTAGTCGTGCTACAAAAGAAATCAAGTTTAACTTTATTTTTTACATGCACTTTGTTACAAATCCCATTTCATCTTGGAGCCAAAATAGTTCAAAGGATTTTAAAGGACTTGAAGGAAGCTGGCATTTGTTAATAGAATCTTTAAATTTTAAAACTTTGTGACAATGCTCTGGACTGGCAGTACCTGTGGTACCTGAAGTCCTCAACACACTCGAAGCTCTTGGCTGCAGCTGGTTTTAGTCTGTTGCAGGAAAGCGAAGGGAAGGAAACGAGGTGTTTTCGTAGAGCTCTTAGCATCTGTAACATGACTTTGCAAATTATGGGAGTGTAGCTGTAGCTGCACAGAGATGGAGTTTATACGAGCAGGAAGAATAGCCTTCTTGTTAGCTCCTTCTCCTCTCCTCCTCCCCTTCCCCGCTGGTTGGGGTACAGTTACACTGCAACCAAAGGGCGCTTGGATTCTAGCAGGAGCCCTTGTCCGTAGGGATTAGACCAAACCATCTGAAGTGGTCTTGACTGAATTACATCTTGATTTTTCGTGTTCATTTTTCTATGGCTCACTTTTTTCTCTTGTAAATTCCTGTTTCACCCCTGATAAAGAACGTGGAGGAACAGTGCATACAAAGAGCTTGTATTCTCCCCTTTAACCTTCCCACACTTGGTCCTTTCTGTGAAGTCACTGCTAGTGAGGCGCTTATATCCACCACAGAGTGACTCCGAGCCTGGCCCTGCTTTTTTATTCCTCTCTGCCGAGGAAGACTTGCCTTGCGCAGGTGTTCAGCAGTTGTCAGTTCTTGCAGAAACAGTCTTTTAGAAGAAACATTAAGTCAGAAACTTTGCACAGACTATTATTTCTTCTCACGCCCTCCCTTTGTGCGCCCTGGTGTTGCTGGTTAGTGTACGGACTGCTGTGCCCTGGAGCGCAGCGGGAATCAGTTTGGTTCTGTTCTGGTGGACTGCGGCTCAAAACAAGATGTGAACACAGGTACTAACAAGAGCAGTTGGAGGCAGGGGAAACTTTTGTGAGAGGTGCTGCTAGGAACTAGCTTTCCTAATTAGGAATTTAGTTGGAATTGTTCTGAAACAACTAATTTCAAATATAAAATAAAAGGCTGAGGGGCGTACGTGGCCTTTTAGAGCAGTAGAGCTTGCCTTCAGATCACTGGGGCTGTACAGGAATTACTGGGAAAACCCGAGGATTGGAAGTGATCGGAGTGTGTTTCACCTTGTGGTTCCCGTGTTGTTAGATTTTTTTAAATACAGAAACTATTTTCTCCTCAACTGTCATACTGTTCCCTTTGATCCCACCTCCTTCTGAATTGCTTTTTTCTCTAAAGAGCTGAAATGTGCTTCCTGATGTCATTGAAGTTCACACACTTCAGGTTTCATCAGCACTGAAACTGAAGTTGAGAAATGCAGCTGGCAAAGAAACTTCCAGTACAGGAGATGCAGAAGGAATAGCTGCCTAGTTGGGCTCTAAAAATCGTATGAACTTTAAGCCACTTGAGAGCTTAATTTAGCAGAAGACTGGCCTGAGAGGCTTAATATAGACAGCTCAGATATCATGTGGAAACTCTGATTTAGACGCGTATTGATATAAGAGACCTTGAGCTTGTTTTAATGTGTTCCTGGCCAGGGAAGTTGAAAGGAAAGCAGGCAGGTTAATTCAGAGGCAGCACCCCCGCAGTGCCCTCCTTCCAGTGTAAAACAACGGAAAACAAACTTGGGTTTAAGTGTTTATCTTGACGTAGCAGAGCCTTTAGATCAGGCAAATCCTTTGCTCTGCGTCTTAAAGGTGCAAATTCACTGGGATTTCTACTTTTTTTTCTGTAAAGTGCTACTTGCGCGCTTCCCAATCCTGTAACTTCAGATTTATTGTACATCAACAGCACAGTAATGTTTAACCTGGTCCAGAAAACTTCTTGTCTGGCGTGGTCATTAACATTACATCAATGGGAAGGTCACAGTGTGACTGATGCGACTTGCCCTCTGGTGGAAGTGTCATGGGAAAAACAAACGGCCGAATGGATCCCTGTGTGTTTACAGTAGCCATGGAAAGCTGTGCTTTACGAAAATCTGCATTAAGCTTAGGAAGAAAAAAAAACACTCACACTCTAAATCTTTGCTTTAAAAAAAGAATTCTGTTGTTCCATCCGTTCTGAGTAAGTCGCAGTACTGTCCTGTCCCACCAGCGAGTGGCGGAAGTTGCAGAAGTTCGTGGTCTGTACAGGGGGAACAGTTCTGTGTATGAAGTTTCAAACTCTTCCTAAATTCTGTGTCTTTCTGAGAGGTGGCAAGTTTCTTTTGAGTGAAATCTCAAGTACAGATGCTGTGAATCAAGATGATTTTTTTGAAGACGTCTCAAATTTTGGCTGGCACTGAAGCGTAGTGATACGGCGCAGAATGCCGCTTTGTGCGGTGTCTGAGGACGACCCGCTTGTTGTGGCTTTGTTACATTTGCATTTCCCATAATTTACAAGTAATTAGAATCTATTGGTTAGCACAAAACTAGCTTTCTGAAGGGAGGAGGAGGGGAATATTTACATTTTGCTGTTGGTGAACAGCATTGCTTTGGTACTGACAAGGAATGACTGCCTCAAGTTTTTGAGCGAACATCTGTGTGAAGGACAGCCTCAATCTCTGCGACTCATTTGCATTAGAAGGAGGTTTTGTTACGGCTGCCTCCTAAAACGCAAACCAAATGTTTCTGTGTACAGCTTGTCTGAACAGCAGACCAGTCCTGTAGGCCATTAAATTCTTGCTGTTGAATGCGAGAACTCGGTTCTAGAGTTAGAGGGCAGAACCAGCAGCTGGGTGTTTCTGGTGTTAAATGGCTCTTTCATTTCATGTGGTGCTATCAAGATGATTCTCCCTTCTCAAGGTGTGATGGCAACATGCCTCGAGTATCTTTTGATGCTTGAACCGGCCTTTCATTCCGTATCTCTGAACTTTGGGTGGTGGAGGGTCTCGTGTGTGTTTCTCCAGTGGTGATCATAGCATGCGATGAAACGACAGAACCCACAAGACAGGTCCCCACGCAGGAGTGACCCGGGCAAGCCTGTTAATCTCTCTGTTTTCTTACTGCTTTATAGTGGAAAAAAATTAACTTTGAGAGCGTTGCACTTCCCTACAAAATGTCCCATCTGTAATTACACATTGATGACAAAGGCCTCCAGAGGAACAATCGTGTGGGACTGCTGACCTGCAGACCAAGAGATGTTTCCGTGTGCTTCAGATTATCAATGTGTGGGGGGAGAAAAACAGACCTTCTGTGTGGGATGGGCATGCTGAAAAGGCTTCCCAAGCTCGACAGGCGATTCATCAGCCTGCCTCTCCTGTCTCCCGTGTCATCAGGCTGAGCTGTGGGGCTGGTACGAGGTCTGCAGAAATGTTTTCCACTGATAATGTACATGGCTTGTAGTCGAGAAGCTATTTTTGGCAGTCTGGTGAGTCTGAGAGTCACCGAGGGACAGAGTCCTGGCGGAGAGCTGTGAGAGGGAGCTGCCAGTGGTTTGGAATGGGAAGAGGGGAAAAAGGTACCTTTCGCTCCCAACTGTTTTGTCTATTTTCAACTACATTTTTTTCTTGGTAACTGGCGAAGATAAGTCGTGTTTCTCAAGTTCATTAGCCTGCGTTAGACTAGGAGTAATTTCTGTGTTACTGAGAGGAAATGGGTAGAATGCCATGGATGGAATATCCTGATTGTGGCTCTGAGGCTGACAGGACCTTTGCTCTGCCCAGTTTGGATCCTAAGCATTTTGAAGGAAGAAATTTCTAAGCATCATATTGAGAGGCTTTCTTTTAACCTGGGGGTGGGGAACATTAGTCATATTTTTCTGTTTTTTCACCTGAATGAAGAAGTGTGTGCAATGCTGTTTTCTAAGCTTGTAAACCTACGTGTCGCCTTCACCATGTCTGTTCCTTTTGCTGCCCCAGCAAAGGCTGCTATTGATACTGTAATGAAAAACCTCTCTTTCAGAGGAAGTTTTCAGAGAAGTTTCAGTCTAGCAATTAAGTTGCAGGGTACACACAGAAAAAAATTCGTGACATGTAGGAATAAGGTTCGTCAAAGAGCTGTTTCCCCTGGCTGGCAGCCGGCGGGGTTGCTCGCCTGGGGCTGCAGGTATGCTCCGAATGCTTTCTGAGTGGTGCTAAGGTCTGAACAAGTCCGAAGGCACGCTGCTCAGTGGGAAGCTGACCTGGCTGCTCGGTGAGCAGGTCGCCTTGCCTACTCCACTTCCAGCTGGTTTAGGTCTCTATCTTTAGGTCAGTCTCTAAGAGAGATTGACAGTAGAGCAGGAGCTGGCAGGGGGCAGTTGGTCCAGGACTTTCTTGCAGCCCGTGCCATGACTGGTGAGTAAGTCAAGTTCAGCATCCAGTACTATCTGTTGTGCACTTCGGAGGATATGTGTGTGCACACAGGAGGTTGCCTGAGAAGCACCATGTTTAAGGGTTATTGCAATTTTTTTCCAAAATCAACTGCAAGTTGTTTGGAAGCATTTGATCCGTTGGTATTGAGTGACTTCAGACTTTTATTTTTGTGGTCCTTCAGGGAAAGCCACAGTGCTGGATTTCAGCTTCATTGCATAACTAAGATAGTTTAGTCTGCAAATGAAGCAAGAACAGAGCATTAATTTGCATTTTTTAGCCTTTAGCTTGTGCTCTTGTGTAGCTCTCCCTTGTAAGGAGACTTTGGTTTGGGTGAAGACTGGATCACAGTGTTGCTCTTGCTGTGTTCATGTTAATGCCCCTGGAATTTTCTTAAAAACCTCTGTTCCAAGCTCTCTGCTAGTGTGACTTTAATGGCACTAAGCCACAAATAATTGGCTCAGTTTCCTAGAATTCCACAGGCTGTTGTTAAGATAAACATTTCCAGGTTCCCAAGAGCACAGACCCGTGTATATGGTAATATACCGGGCATACAGAACAGCCTTTAAACAGCAAACTTGTGTTTGCCATTTTGCTCTTGATATTTACACACAGACTTCATAAGCAGAGAAATTACTTGATGGATGAATTGTGCTGGTTTTAAAAGTACGTTGTGGCATTTTGAGAAGGGCTGTGAAACATCTCTGCCTTGCTGCGGCCGTTAAGTTGTCTGGGAGCAGAAGGGGAGCAGTCCCATGTTGGAATGGTGCGTGGTGAGATGCTCCCTCGTGAGTCAGCAGCTCATGTCTCGGTGCTGGGAAGTCCATGTGACCAAGGCTTTGGTAGAAGGCCCAGGATTGCTGGTTGGTCATGAATTTGTAGCCTTGTTTTGTCGTTTCTCAATGCTGGCACCTAAAGTGAGGTCTGGGTATCCCCAGAGGCCTGGCTTTCTTCTGGCTGGAAAGGGCTGTGATCTGCGTTCCCCCCGGCCCAAAGCTTTAGAGAGGGGCTGTAATCATAGAGCTTGTGACAGAGCTGGGGTCGGTTCACTCCTGTCCTCTCAAACATGACAGTATATGGTTGAAAGTGTTGCTCCCATACGTAACTACTTAAAGGCGACCAAAGAAAATGAATGTGACACCCAGGGACATTAACAGCCCGTTGGGAAGAGGTGGAATAGGTTCTGAGGAAGCCTGGGCACGTTTAGGGTTGTAAGACAGTCTCAAAGAGTGAGAGAGGTTCTGACTGGATGGTGGCAGTTGCTGGAGCACGTGGGCAGGTTTGTTGCCAGGGAATAAGGGCCAGTGATGCTGGTGAGCCAAAGCAGATCTTCTCAGCATCGTCCTCGGAGCAGGAACTGGTGGTCTGACTGGCCTAGGAGGTGAGCTTCCCAGGAGTTGCCTCAAAATGGCTTTTAGCACCAAGAGGAAACATTAAGTTCTTGCCTTCTGCCCCCAAAATGGGATGTTCATACTCCACGATTTTTATTTTGATTTTATCTTTTTTATCTTATTTTTATAGAATTTTTCAACTTACTACAACCAAAGCAGTACACTCAGTCTGAAAGTAAGTGGATCAGGACACAGCAGTTATGGTGTGTGTGGTTTTTGCAGGGTTCGTATGTGGGTTTTGTTTTAGTTGGGTGGAGTTTTGTTTTTTTTATTTAGGACAGTTTGCAAGGGATTTTTTTCCTTTTTCTATCAGCTGGTTCCTCTCACCCCTCCTCTCCCTGTCTCTGTGCAATAAGAAATAGCAAAGAAAAGCAGCAGACTTAGTTCTGTAGTATTTTGTGTCAAAGTTTTCAGAAGGACAGCAGTCAACATTTGCAATAATCACACTTCTCCAAACCAGCAGTTTTTACAATTGAAGTTATCCCAACTTCTGCAGTCGTGTAAAAGCCACTGTGGAGGGTGAGGAATTCAAAAATTCTGCCTGTATTACAAGAAAACAAATAGCAATGCAAAACATTGCAAAAATTTCCCCTCCTAGGTTTTAAATCGTGATAAATACCTGGTTTGAGTCGGTCTGTTCTTTGTTCAGGGTTACTTGACCAAAACCCTTGGCTCTAATTTGTTGGCAGGTGGGTTAATTGTCACCTCCTGTGGTATGTCAGAGAGACTGTGGCCATCACACAGCTCTTCCCTGCTGTGGAACAGCAGTTCTGAATACTTACCCGTCTTTCGAAGGTGAGAAGTGGGGAGTTCCATGCTCTTGTGGCGTAAGAGCAACCACCACTTCTCAGGATTCTGTTCCCGCTGTTCCCATCGGTGCTGCTGAGGAGCTGGTTTGCTCTATTTGTGAAATAGATCCTCCCACACCTGAGCTGTCTGGCAAGTCTTTGCCTGTTTTTTAGTGGTGTGAGGAGATGCGCTGGTGGGCAGCATCTGTGGTGAGGTACTGAAGGTGATGTTCGTGTCATCTAGCCTGGGTATTGGCTGCGTACGAAGCAGGAGCTCACAGGTGCTAAATACAACCACAGCCTAAACCCGAACGGTTTGCTGGCTTGTATGGGTTCGGTTTCATCTTGGGTTTAAGTCATTATATCTTTTCCTTCTCTTTGGACTCCTCTTGTATTGATCTACCACAGGGAGCACCTTGCACGTGGTGGTGGAACAGCTTTCCCTTTCTGAGGTGGGTACTCGGATCCCCATGCCAGCAGCATGAAGCATTGCAGGATGTGCTAATTTTTAATCATTTTCGTCTTTATTTGTTCAGAGAGGGGTGGGCAGCAGTGGGGAGGACAGGTTTGGTGGCCTACATTAAATAGAAGGAGAGAGAGCTGTCAAAAGCTTCCGTTGTAACGTGAACCTCACACAAGGAAGAACTATTTATAGACCCCTGCAATATTTGCCTCCAGGAACGCCGGAGCAGCAAGGACCAGCGTTACATAAAGCTGGGCAAGAGCAGCTCGTGCACGCACAGCCGCGAAGGTCAAAGCCAGGGCTCGTCTTACAGTGGGCTTCCACTTGGCCTGGGGGAGAAGAGGCTGCTGGGCTCCTTCTGAAGGCCACATCCGAGTGGTGGGAAACTTGGGTTTGTAGAGAACAGTTGGGTAGTTTTATTTCCTTCTTTTTTTTCCCTTTATGGGGCTTGTTATTTGTGATGTTTTGACTTGTGCTACTTTTTAAGAAAACATGCCTCTCTCTTGATGACTTACTGGTCAAACAAGGCCAAACAAGGTCACCTCAGCAGTTCTGGGGACCTTGAGGGTGAAGCATTATGCTTTACGTGTTTACACTGTCATTTAGACATCTTTTTGGTTAGTGCTGCTGCTGTTCTGGCTTCTGTTCTCTGGTGGTGACTTTTCTGTTCTAAATGACATGCCATGCCACTGGCAGTTAGCCAGGTATTGTCCTGGGTTTGGATGCCTCCGTCTGCTCTAATACTTCTGGGGTTTGAGACTTTAGAGAAGTGATTCTAGAATTCTTCAGCTTGAAAACATTCTTTCAGAGAGGCAGAAGGACCTCTCTTTTGGGAGGCGTATACCTGAGAAGATCCTTCATAACAGGCGAGGTAACCTCTGGGTGTTGGTACTTCTCTGCAAAGTTCACTTTTGGCTGAGCTGCAGAGTCCCCAACCCTGCTAGGAAGGGGGGGAAGCATGGAATGTAGTGTAAATGTAATACAGGGCTTGAATAAAAAGGTCACTGTTTGGGTAGCAGATGGCTTTGGTGTGACTGCCTGGGTCACTGCACACGAAAGCACCATGGGACAGCAAGCTGGTGTGTCCTCCAGGGCCATCAGGGAAAGGTAAGGTGTCCTTTAAAAGGTGCTGGAATGGGTTTGAAACTTTGGGTAAGGATGTAGTCTAGAGCTGGCCGAGAGCTGGTGCCGTTAATTTGCTGGTAAAATAACAGATCTCTTCTAACACAAACGCAGGATTTAGTTTTTGTATAAAGTGTTTGAAGGTCAGTAAACTGTCAGTGAAGTGTCACTCACCTGTGACACTTTGGCTGTTCGTGTCCCTCTGGGTAGAGGTTTCCCTAAGCACGGTTAAAGAGCAGCCTCGGTGCAAACCAAACCGCCGTGGTTACAGGAGGAGATGTAACACACGTCCATGTACGTACACGTGCGTATTCGTAATATAATACAGCACGAGACTGAAACGACTCGGAGTTCTTTGGGGTCCGATTCAGCCTTTATCTGAAAGTTAAGTAGTGACTTTGTGTGTGTGCTTGTGTTGCCGCTGGCAGCAAGCCTTAGTGTGTCACTTTGGTCAGGTCAGTGACTGTTTCCCAAAACGCAGGCTGCAGGCTGCCTTCTGAATCACCCGGGGCAGGCCAGCGCGCTCTCCTGTTTCCCAGTCCCAGGAACTGGGTTTGATTGGCTCCTCATGGGGCATTTTGCATCTGAAGAGTTTGGTTTTTCATGTAAGAAACAAGCTTGAGGGTTGTTTGTTAAATAACATAGTAAAACTGGTCAGACTTGGTGAAACAGGTGATCGGTGGATTTACAAAGCGGTGTAAGGGAAGAATGTTTCTGGTGGGACTGTTGCATGTACACGAAAGGGAGGAATTTGCACACCCTAAAACCCTCTGAAGTGTTAAACCAGCAGTTAGTAAATGAGAATACAGGATCAGAGCTCTGTAGCTGCAGGCAGATGCTGGCAGTGGAAAACTCTTTTAATCCATTGATATCCTGAGGTTCCGAATTAGCAAACACTTTGGGCAGTAGGGATGGGTGAGTAGATCAAAGTTGTTGGCACTGACGCTTCTTAAATCTTTATTACTGATTTGGGTGGGTTACCTTAGGCTGGATTTAACTTGGCACCTTGGGCTGGATGTCCCCACTTAGCTGGGCACTTGGAAGCTTCCTGAAGGAGAAAAATGCAATAGAATAGCTCCCTAACTCTTACTGCTTTGGGGGGAGGAAAAAGGATTATTTTAAATCATTTGCGTCTTTAGATGCAGGGTGAAGTTGTGTTTAATCCTGAATGCAGAAAATCCTGATCTCACATAGCTGTGGAACAGTGAGTGCTCTATTTTGTTTGCGTTTGTATGAAATTTGTGGTACATGAAACTCAACCACCTCCCCCAAAAGCACCCTGCAAACAAAACCTGAACCAGTTCTTTTCTTAATGGCCAGAACTCAGAAATGTCTGATGTGGAGATACACTTTTTTTTTTTTTTTTTTTCCCCCAAAATTTTTTTGGTTAAAATGTTTTTTTTAGAAACTCGATGTCTCTCCTGGAGAGAGTGCTGATGTACCTTTTTTTTTTTTTTTTTTTTTCCCCTCAAATCTTGTCTGATGTAAATGTGTCTGTTAGCTTTGCTCTGCTTTGCCAGCCCTTACAGCTGGCTGGAGTGCAAGGTTTGGCTGTTGGTCACAGGCACTCATCCTACAAACAGATAAAGGTGGGTGTTCAGAGTAAAATGACCTGGGGAAGAACATCTAGCTGATAAAGTGAAGGGAATTGTGCTCTTCCTGCGGACAGTTTTACACTGAAGAATGAAGCTCAAACATTGCAAATGAAATGTTTCCTTAGACCCAGGTCTGTTGATCGGCCCCAGACTGTGGTTGTGTTTCGGCTGGTAGAAACGGTGCAGTACAGCCTCTGAGGGGACAGCGGAGTTCTGTCCTGTTCGGGAGAGGGTGATTTAAATCCTGTCTGCAGGCTGCTGGTGACACGCACGGGAGAAAGGATGAAAAGTGTGGAATTTTCATCAAGAAAAGTCATAACAATCTGACTTCTAAATTGTGCATTTATTTGGATGTCAGGAGGATAAATACAAACCTCTGCAGTAACAGCTTGTTTCCTCCTCTTGTGAACGCTGTATGTGCAGGGGAGGCTGAAGAAAGAATAACACCGATGTTTTGTATTTCACTGGTATAGATGCCACAATGTCTGTTTTATTGGCGGCTTTTTGGGCAATATCTGGTAAATATTGCCCAACTTTAGTTTGTTTTTCTTTTCTGCCACGGGAAGAGGTAGATGGAAGCTGAAAGGAGAAGTGCGTGCCCCTGGGTTAGGTGGTAATACTTGCCTTGAGAGAGGCCACGCACACACAGTGCCTCCGGAGACTTGAATGTGAGCCACGCTTCTCCGCTGCCTGTGTGGAAATCAAGGACATGGGATAAGTCTGAAAGAAAGCTGATGCCTGCTTTCTTCCCTCCGTGATACGAGGTTTTAAGATCAAGGCAAATTCTCGTCCTTAATCCAGACCTGATGTTCTCACGGAGATGTTACACGTGTTTCTGCAGCGGACCAGGCTGACTGACTCGCGGGGATTTCTTTGGGGGGTGGTTTCCACCACTTGTTTGTTTTTTCTATTTATTTATCACTCCCGTAAGTGCCAACAGTGAAGCAGCTGGTATGAAGGAAGAGCATGGATGTTCCTTTGTTCCTGCATGTGTGTGTTTACTTGTCCTTACAGCGACGAGGCGGAAGCTGTTGGAGAGCAGCTTACAGGAGGGGGAGAAGTAGTTCTGTGGTACTCAGCAGGGTGAGTGAGCTGGGTGAAGGCAGAGAGGTGAAACTCATTCAACATAGACTTCTAATGCCACTTGCAACGTTGTGTTCTGGCCAAAAGCATTTCTGGGGAGCACTGTGTGGGAGACAAAGTGGTGCGCCGGCTATGTCAGATGTTGTGTGTCAGTGTGTCCAGAAAAGTTACAAGATCTCAGCTCCCCCAAACTCCCCTGAAGACTTGGACACACACATCACGCTTTGGTGGTTGGTGTTACTCCACGTGGTACTGATGTTATGTTGCTGGAAGGCAGGGCACGGGGAGAGGAGAGCGAGGAAAGCTGCACAGGGTGTTCACGCTTTCAGATCCGTCCCCCCAGACATGCCCTTGTTCATGAAAGACGTACCTGCAGCTTCCCCAAACAAATCTGATTCACAGATGTGTGGTATCGACTGGGACAGAATGGAGCCCCTTTAATCAGTCACTCAGCGCATTTCCAGTGTCTTTCCTGGTTTGCAGCTTGAGCTGTTTCTCTCTTCAGTGCAGAGGGGGAAATAAAGGTTTGCATTTCAATTCCGACTTCATTTAACAACGAATTCCTACTATCTGCAGTCTCCCTCTTGTTAGCCCTAAAGAGCCACTTGAAGGGTGGCCACTTCAGAAACAGCCGGGACAAGTCACCACAGTGTTCTCTTCCGTGCACACCGTGGCAGCGCAGGAGTGATGGATGCTCTGCGGGGCAGCAGTCAGGTTTTTCTGTTCCAGTACTCAAGCGAACCTTCCTCTTCCTGCAGCTGCCGCAGTGGAGTTCTGTCCGTGCGAGAGTCTGGTACCACTTGAATTAATCTGTTCCTGGAGCTGTTAGCATCAATACAAAACACAGGTTTGGAGCCTCTGAGTGTGATTTCCAGGTTCAGTGTTACCGTGCAGAAATCCATGTCTATGTGATCGAGGAAAACATGAATGTCATTTAAATGTCATTTTTGCACATGAGGTTGTGTGTGTGTGGTTGGTTTTTTTGTTTGTTTGTTTTTTTCCCCGGAGTTAATACTGCCCATTCGTTTTTCAGTCGTGGTGTTGATTTCAGTGTAAACACATCCTTCTTGGAACCCTCCAAGAGGAGGAGAGAATTTTGCTGTTTTGGTCTTTTGTTTTGCCCTTTCCCTGTGGCGAAAGGGGGAAATAGTTTGAGGAGAAGGTGGTGTTGGTACAGTGATCTGTTGCAGGGTTTCTCTGAAGCTTACTCCCAGAAGGTCTAAACTGTTGAGACACTGGTTACGTGTTAGCGAGATGCTCGAGTCTAACAATGAGATTCTAGAAATACCATCAGGCTTTGGTGAAGCAAAAATGTTACTTACTAGCAATGCCAGCAAATAAGATACCAAATCTTGAGTGTAACTTTAACAGGAAAGTAAGATTATCTGTCTGTGTTCCCAGAGAAGAAAGAGAACCTATCTCCTAGGAGTCTCTGGAAAATGGATGCGTTTCTGGTTCTCGGTGCAGCAGTGCACGTGGCCCGTTCCGTTGCTGCACACACACACTGGATTCTGCCCCTTCTGCTGGCGGACTGGTGCGCTGTGCCGCTTGCTGCTGTCTCTGCTCTTCCCCTGTGGTCCGGGTGTTCTCGTGTGGCCTGTTCCTCAGCTGCTGCTTATGCCTTGTAACTCCTACATGTATAAGGTCTTTTTTTTGCTGTCCTTCAAGTCAGGTTTTCTGCCATCCCGTGATTGTATTTTCCTTTCCTGACAGTAACGAGCATTTGCGTCTTTCCTTACCCTGCTGGTGACCGAAGGTGGTACTGTACCAGTAATCAGTGCAGTGCCTCCCGCCCCTTACCAAAAGCTTCGCTGAAGTTTTTTGATAAAGGAGCTCTTCATCCCTTCGCTGGCCAATTTAATCTTGCTGGGGGAATCAGTATCTGACTTAGAGGAATTTTGTTCCCAGTTTGAGGCCAAAGCACTGGGGAGCAGCGATAATGGACACCTTATGCTAATGTTGAAGGGAAAGAAAATTACGAGTTGTGATTTATGCTTTTTGGAACGGCTTGAACTGAACATTTGTTTCTTTCGTGTTTTGCAGACTCCTCGAAGCCAATTCTAAGGAAGAGAAAGTGTTGTGTTCCTGCCAGCCAGCCCCAGTCTCCAGCACTGGTCCCCCTGATGGCACTTTGTACAACCCTGTGAAACCTGCCAAGCTGGACGCCACAGCTTTGCACGACTGCACTTTGGCCGCCACTGTGCCTCCTTCGGAGCCGTCGAACCATGCAGTCCTTGCCTGCGACACGGGCATTCACGAAGAGCACTATGTAAGCGAAGCGGTGGAAGATGATGTGCCAGACTGCAGAGAGTACAGAGATGCCTGCACCATTACTGGTGAGTGGTCAAACCTTTCTGCTGGGGAGGGGTGTGGAGGTGCAGAGTTAAGCTGCTGTTCTCAAGCAGTCGGTGAGGTATGCGGTTCACGGACAGTACTGCCACTGCTCTGCACAGCTCTTCTTGTTTCAGAAGCGTTTCCACAAGCACCTGCATTTTCAGTGGAAGTACTTTGTAAGGTTTAAGGCTCTTGCAAATAGGCTGAGCTGATGACAGCCACAAAACTAGGGTGCTCTAGTTCTGTGCTTGGGAAGTTGAACCATTTGAAGTTGGGAATACAAAGCAGCGGAAGGTCAGGGTGAGGGGAAGGAAATACTGCAGCTTAAAATTATGGAATAGTTGTCCTAACGTTCAACATTATTTAGATTTTTATCTTGATACGAGAATTGCTTTGTGGGAGAAGGGAGTGGGAGAAATAGTATTTAACATTAATATTTATTTAGACTGTACATCTCTTTGCTGCTCAAACCCTTTCCATTTTAGTCACATTAGTTCTGGAACTGTAAAAGCTGATGTATAAGGAACAGCTTCTGCACACTTGCAGGAAGGTTAAACGCTTTTTCATTGTTGAGTAATACGAATAAATGAAATGTGTGTTTTATGGTATTTTAAATAAATACATTTTTAATAAATATTAAATAGATCCTTGGTGATGTGGTCAGCTGACCCAACATTTTGGTGTTTGAATAATCACTGTAACTTGATTTAGTCATGGATATGGCCGTGAAATGACAGGCAGTTTCCATCCCAAATGCTTGGTTTGCGGGCGGAGCTGTGAGGCTTCTGTTGGCTTAGAGTGACCTTGTGAGTTCCAGGGTCCTCTGGGAATGTTTCAGGAGTCAGCTGAGTTCTTGAGAGGGAGAAATGACAGGGCTGTGAAAACTAGAAATAAGACTGGGGCCGTTGTAATTGGCTGCCTGATCCATTTATCCTGAGTTACATCCAGCCGCGTCTGGGCGGGCTGTGGGTCTGGGCGGGCTGTGGGTCTGGGCGGGCTGTGGGTCTGGGCGGGCTGTGGGTCTGGGCGACTATCGACAGCTATTTTTGTAGCATACCTTACCTTAGCTCAGCCCAACTGCTCTGTGGTTACTAAAGGCTGATATTCTGAAAAAAAAGAAATAGAAGAGGAGAGATGCTCTGCGAGTCCATCCCAGTTCCCTTGAGAAGATGAGCCCAGGATTAGCACTGACGTCCCTTTCACTCGGGTTCGCTTCTACGTCAGACATAGGCTTTGTGAACAGAAACTTCCTCCCCATCCCTCCTCCCTTCAGTTGGTGGGTTTAAAGCTCTCTAACTGGTTAGTTTATAAACAGGTCACTCTGTTGCCTGGTGTGCAGGTGCTTGCTTGGTTGGTGGACTAGAAAGTCTACGCATTACACAGATGCAGTCCTGTTAGCAGAACCAGGTCCCTCGTAGAAGGATCTTTCTTGCACTTGGTCTGTTGGCTGTGTCCTGTCTCCCCTTTCAACAGAAAAACATTAACTAGCCCAGATAAGCAGCTTCTGATCCTGTCTTGATTATGGTTCTGTGAAAGGCAAGACAAACTTTTCCTTTTTTAATTTCTGAAAGTTGTTTTTGTTAAATGGAGGTCAGTGCCAGTCTGCTGACCTCACGCTCT